>NC_069010.1:3890410-3892845 GCF_001194135.2 Octopus bimaculoides
CGCATGGGTTGGACGATTTGACTGAGGACTGGTGAAACCGGATGGCAACACCAGGCTCCAATCTGATTTGGCAGAGTTTCTACAGCTGGATGCCCTTCCTAATGCCAACCACTCAGAGAGTGTAGTGGGTGCTTTTACGTGTCACCCGCACGAAGGCCAGTCAGGCGGTACTGGCAACGGCCACGCTCAAAATGGTGTATTTTATGTGCCACCCGCACAAGAGCCAGTCCAGGGGCACTGGCAACGATCTCGCTCGAAAATCCTTACACATGTCACGGGCACAAGTGCCAGAAAGGCGACGCTGGGCATATATATATACATGGGTTTGTGTCTGTCCCCCATGACTACTTTACCACTGGTATTGGTGTGTTTACATACCTGTAACTTAGCAACAGAGACCAATAGGCTTTTATGATATCATAAGTAGTGGGGTTGATTCATTTGACTAAGAATTTTTCCAGGTGGTGTCCCAGCATGGCCATAGTCTTACGAGTGAAACAAGTACAAAATAAAAAGATACCTGTATGTAAAATAGCTTTGTTTACAACATATTGCTGGCTGGAGTGGACCCTGGCTGGAGTGGACCCTGGCCATCATGCTGGTGACCAGCGACTTGTGACTGATGATGAGCCAACCAGCTTAAAACAGACTCACGATCCTGTTGTCAGCCAGAGAATGGTAGGGGTTTTCTCCCCCTGCTAACAATATATATGTATATATATAGGGTGCAGTGCTCCACCAATAACCAGCTGATGGAAGGTTAAACTAGTAGTAACATTAGAACAGCCACTTTGAAGTGGTGATCAACTTTACTCATATCTGCACTGTTAGATTACAGGGTTGTGAAGTGGTGAGAGGTGACAAACACAGACACAAAAACACACACATACACACACACGTTAAGCTGACAGTATACAACTACTTTATCGCATCACTAGTGCTTAAGGCTCTCTGTGAGATTTAGAAATGTACTATTTCTTAATTTTTGTAATCAGTGAATGTATTTCACTGAAATAGTATATGTTTGCGAAAGCTAGACAAACTTCTTCAGCCAGCTAGTCTTGCTACTTCAGGCTGGTGACAAGCAAAGACTCAGAAACATGTCCCTGAATGCAGGCTGGGCTGGGTGGAGGAGTTTGTCTCCCCCCTCGCAAACATAAGGACACAGGAAATGTGTCAAAGCCGACAAGAAGCGGTCCAGCTTCCTAGGGCTAAATAGCAGTAGTATATTCCCTTATTGGGACTGTCACGTTAAGTTGGCAGTGTACAACTACTTTAGGCGCAGGAGTGGCAGTGTGGTAAGTAGCTTGCTTACCAACCACATGGTTCCGGGTTCAGTCACACTGCGTGGCACCTTGGGCAAGCGTCTTCTGCTATAGCCTCGGGCCGACCAAAGCCTTGTGAGTGGATTTGGTAGACGGAAACTGAACGAAACCTGTCGTATATATATACATATATATATGTATGTCTGTGTATGTCCCCCCAACATCGCTTGACAACCGATGGTGGTGTGTTTACGTCCCCGTAACTTAGCGGTTCGGTATAAGAGACTGATAGAATAAGTACTAGGCATCCAAAGAATAAGTCCTGGGGTCGATTTACTCGACTAAAGGCGGTGCTCCAGCATGGCCACAGTCAAATGACTGAAACGAGTAAAAGAGTAAAGAGTAAGAGTATATATATATGATAAATATATACACACACACAAAATGCTTATTTTCAGTTTCCATCTACCAAATCCACTCACAAGGCTTTGATTGACCTAAGGTTATAGTAGAAGACACTTGCTCAAGGTGACAGGCAGAGGGACTGTATGCGGAACTGTGTGGTTGGGAAGCAAGCTTCTTACCACACAGCCATATATATTATACACACACTCACATAATCATTTTACTGATGTCAACCTTTGGACTGCAGCTATGCAGGGCATGTATGTATGTGCATGTATACATACGTATGCATATAATACAATAATAATATTGTATACGACTTGAGATGTTTGCCTTAATGCTTGTTGTCCTCTTTAACAATTATATATCCACTGCATCGGAAATTTGTAATGGCTCCATAACTATTATCTCGGCCATAACCTTGAAGCCTATTACAGCACTTACCTAATCGTTTAGATCACTTGTGAACTAAACTCCCATACTTTAAATGCGTATAATATATACTAAGGTGAGGTTGGGTGTAAAAGTTGGGGTACTTTCGTGTGGGTGTGTCTGTGTGTCCGTGCATAGATTTATATATGTGTATGTATGCATGTATACACATGTGTGAGTGTGTGTGCGTCTGGGTCTGCATGATTATATATATGTATGCGTGTATGTATGTATGTATATATATATATATATATGTAAATATATATATATATATGTAAATATATATATATATATGTAAATATATATATATATATGTAAATATATATATATATA
>NC_069010.1:3892870-3893552 GCF_001194135.2 Octopus bimaculoides
ATATAAACAATATATGAGTATATGCATATATAGGTACATGTATGTACATACCTTCATCTACATGTACATATAGATACATAACCGGGTACATGATGTGGTAAAAGAACATGGACAAAATGATAAACAAGGTACAACAAACAAGCAAGCCACATATCATTTTGTCCATGTTCTATTTTCTGTAATAATGCCCTTTATATAAATATAGATATATATATATACCTATGCACCAGTAACTATTTATTACTCTGTCCATACATTTAATTTTATTTCTATTACATTTATATTGTGTCCATACCAGTATAACTTACATAGTTTTAAACCCTCCTGACCACTATTTAATTAAATTAAATTCTAATTATTTTTCTGCTCCAGGTTTTAGGACTTTACTGCGTCCCCCTCCTCTTCCTTCTCTTCGTCTTTTTCTGTTCCTATTTGTATCTCTTCTGCCCTTGGAGCCAAAACACACTAGGGTCATAAATTAGATCTCCCCTCAACATACATCACAAATATCCTCATCATTTGATTGTTCTACTGCCTCTTCCTCCTCCTTCCCTTTCTCTTCCTTCTACTTCACTTTCATCTTCTGATCGTTTTCCTCCCCCCTCCTTCCCTTTCTCCCCCCCCTTATTAATATACGTCTCCACTCTCTTGATTACCCCCACCTCACCCTACCCAAATATCT
>NC_069010.1:3894064-3895367 GCF_001194135.2 Octopus bimaculoides
TTCATTTACGATTTTCGCGTAAACTGACGTTGCAAATGGAAAATGGTACAGAAACAATTGTAACTTATAATTAAAGAATTGTTAAGGAATTTTCTTCGTCTTCTTCTTTTCATTGGTATATAAGGTATAAGTTAGAGGTAATGTAATCATCTAAGGGATAGATGGATCTATCAAAAGGTATACCTGGTATTTCCTCAGTATGTGTGGTCCTTGTTATAAGGTATACGGTAGTAGGTAATTTAAAAGGTAAAACCGTGGTTTAATATATATAAAAAAACGATAAGAAATGGAGCAACAATAACAGTTGGAAGTGTATCATTGGCGTTATTATTGTTCCATTTCTTATCGCTTTATATATATATATGTGTGTGTGTGTGTGTGTGTGTGTGTGTGTGTAAGTATTTGCGTATGTATGCATGCATATTTTGTATGTATGCATATATAGGTGTGTACTATGCAAGTACGTACGCACTTGTGCATTCATATATGTATGCAAGTCTGTTGAAGGCTAAGCAGGACGAAACTTCGAAGTCACTATCAATACTATTCTTAATGAAATAATAAATAAATATGCCTACTCTGCAAAAAAGTATTGGGTGATCGTTCGGTTTAACGTTAGATTGTTTTTATTGTAACTTACAAATCAAACGTGTGTGTGTGTGTGTGGAAAACAAACGTGTGTGTGTGGAAATCAAACGTGTGTGTGTGTGGTTTTCGTAGAGAATGTAATAAACACTAGCAGCAGATCCACACACCGCCTTTCAACAGGCCTTAACCTGTATGAAGCCCCTCTGCACCGAGTCACAGACACACACACACACACACTCTCTCTCTCTCTCTCCAGCAGAATTCCCCTTTCTCCCAAACCCCTATAAAATAAATATTAACCGCCCCCCAACAACACCCAAAGTCTGATCAACATTAATAACAAGAACAACTATAATAATAATAATAATAATAATAATAATAAATGAAGAAAGAAATAAGCTTGCCTTATCGGAGTAACATGGGTGGATCGCGACTGAGTTGGTGGGGGTCGAATGTGATGATCAGTGAAGAATTGGAGTAAAAGAGCCGATGAGAGAGGTTGTCCGGCCGGACGTTTCTGTGGCAGGGAAAGAGTTGAGAGAAATGCAAGTGAGAACGGAAGGTGAAACTCGACGGAATGAGAGAGAGAGAGAGAGAGAGAGAGAGCGAGGAGATGGAACTGTATGAGGGTGTCAGTACGCATGCGTGGAGATGGCTTTTTTTTTTTGTCTAGGTTGAGTAAACAGTTTACAATGACATTCCGGTTACACTATAT
>NC_069010.1:3900314-3902130 GCF_001194135.2 Octopus bimaculoides
TATAGAAACTCTGCCAAATCAGATTGGAGCCTGGGGTAGCCATCTGGTTCACCAGTCCTCAGTCAAATCATCCAACCCATGCTAGCATGGAAAGCAGACGTTAAACGATGATGATGATGATGATGATGATGTATATATACATATTTGTGTGTGTCTGTGCTTGTCCCCACCACCATCGCTTGACAACCGATGTTGGTGTGTTTACATCCCCGTTACTTAGCGGTTCGGCAAAGGAACCCGGTGCAATAAGTACTAGGCTTACAAAGAATAAGTTCTGGGGTCGATTTGATTCGACTAAAGGCGGTGCTCCAGCATGGCCGCAGTCAAATGACTGAAACAAGTAAAAGAGTAAAAGAAAAAAAAATTGATATATATATATTTGAAATAGTATTATATAAAATAAAACTGTGTAGATAAAATTCAGTAAAAACAGTTTTCTGCCTGTTTTAGTAAGAAATGGGCCGAAAGATAAGATGGATCTTATTTTGTAGTATTTTATTTATTGTTTATTTTATCTTTATCTTTATCTGTAATCTTACCTTCATATTGCCTCATTTCATGACCCACAAAACTCTCCTAACCCCTCTACTTTCACCTCCTGCATTACTATCTCCCACCATCTTCCCCCACCTATGACGCTCCCTCCGTAATTATTCATTACAAGTGGTCATCATTACAATAATTCTGACGTGTCACCTGATGAAACTGTCGTAAATTGTGACAATATAACCTTAAGCTGAGTCTTCAACCTTCATCATCATCATCATTGTTTAACATCCATTTTCCATGCTGGCATGGATTGGACAGTCTGACCAGAGCTGGCCGGCCAGAGAGCTGTCCAGTCTCCAATTGTCTGTTTTGGTATGGTTTCTATGGCTGGGTGCCCTTCCCCCTTATTTATTTGTATATTTGGTTCCGCACAAGATTAAGTCTTTTTTAATTCTGACTTAATGTATATTGTGGAGGCGCAATGGCCCAGTGTTTAGGGCAGCGGACTCGCGGTCATAGGATCGCGGTTCCCATTCCCAGACCGGGCGTTGTGAGTGTTTATTGAGCGAAAACACCTAAAGCTCCACGAGGCTCTGGCAGGGGATGGTGGCGAACCCTGCTGTACTCTTTCACCACAACTTTCTCTCACTCTTTCTTCCTGTTTCTGTTGTGCCTGTAATTCAAGGGGTCAGCCTTGTCACACTCTGTGTCACGCTGAATATCCCCGAGAACTACGTTAAGGGTACACATGTCTGTGGAGTACTCAGCCACTTGCACGTTAATTTCACGAGCTGGCTGTTCCGTTGGTCGGATCAACTGGAACCCTCGACGTCGTAAGTGACGGAGTGCCAACAACAAAATTTGGTTCCACACAAGATTAAGTCTTTTTTAATTCTGACTCAATGTATATTATCACTGTGATGAAGACACACAGCTCAGCAGTTAGAGTGTCAGGCTCACAATCATAAGGTAGTGAGTTCGATTCTCAAACCAGGCTGTGTTATGTTCTTGAGCACATTGCTCTAGTTCATTCAGCTGTAGAAATGAGTTGTGACATCATTGGTGCAGCCTTCTGATGCCATGCAGTGGGACTGAACCCGGAACCATGTGGTTGGGAAGCCAGCTTCTTACCATACAGCCATACCTGTGCCTGTTTATGGAAGACCAGCTGTCACCCATGAATACCAGCCTCCCCTTTCTCTGTGCACAAGAATTTGTGGGGAGGAAAATAGTCAATCACATCAACACCAGGAGATTCCTACAGAAGCCCTGGGACCCACAAGCCAATAGGGTCAATAATGGATAGCTGTCTACAGGAGACAGTCCT
>NC_069010.1:3905202-3906215 GCF_001194135.2 Octopus bimaculoides
CTTATGCCAACGTAGCCCCTACCACCACCACCACCACCACCACAACAACCATTAATATAATTCAAATCACACACTAATATATATACATATATATATATATATTAGAGTCTCACACACCACTGCCGCCGCCGCCCCGCTCATCGCTACTAGAACAAGGTCAACCCTATTAAACAACGGAAAACTTTTCCTTGTCACAACTTCTCTGACGTCGTCCACTTAAAAGAGCCCAGCCCTGCAGATCTTTCTTCTTCTTTGGTGGACCCAGACCAACCACAACTCCAGCAACCATGAGCAAAAGGTGAGGATCCGATTAGGTCTATTTAGGGACCATATCATGTATAGCATTTTTACCGCTGGTTTAAGGTGTGGGATCGTTGTTAATCTTAATTAATGGAGTAGTGGTTTCGATTCGTTGCCGGATTTAAAGTGAAAAAATTAACCCCCAGTCGTGTGTGCGTGCGTGCGTATGTATGTATGTATCTGTTTATGCATGTATATATGTATGTGTGTGTGATTTAATTTTATTATTTCGCTGTAAAAGCAACACCAGCGACACAAGGACCGACAGCTTGGTGCACAGTACTTCACGAAACTTATCCAAGTTTTGTGAAATCCTCTAGCGTAGCTCGGGTGTGTGCCGCCCTGGGGCAGCCCTTCCGTTTGCCGCCCCCTTATCCCACAAAAACACATTGCCTACAACAGACCCAAAAGTGACATCACTTTAAAAGTATGGCCCCTACCGGCCTCCCCCAGTTACGCTAGGGGTGAAATCCCACCTAAGAAAACCTCGATCGTGCGGCGGTGCTGTCTTAAAGTATGGGTACACTCAGGACCGGCCCTAGGGCTACTGGTGCCCCGGACAAGCTGAACTTCGGCATGCACCTTGTTGTTGCTCTAGTTGCCAGTACCTTAAGCTGGCCCTGGGTACACTCAGGACCGGCCCTAGGGTTGCTGGTGCCGCGGACAAGCTGAACTTCGGCATGCACCTTGTTGTTGCTCTAGTTGCCAGTACC
>NC_069010.1:3910803-3915091 GCF_001194135.2 Octopus bimaculoides
CCGCAAGGACAAGACAGGGGGTCTGTGGACAGCAAATACTTTTTATGGACAATTTGATTTTATATGTGTTTTTTTAATCGAAATCTTTTAATTGACAATAAACCTATTTTGTTAAATACTGTTAAATAAATAAATGTAAAAATATATGTTATTTTAAGCAAATATTTATGTATAAATTTCATAAGTGTTTATAAGGGGGTCCCTAAGGTAAAGCCTGAAATATAAAGGGGTCCGTAAGTCAAAAAGTTTGAAAACTCCTGCTCTAAAGGGTCACAACTACTCCTGTTCCTCCTGACAAAAAACTTTAAAAAACAGCAAAAGGAAGAAGAAAAGCCCATCAACATCCATTGAGGAGGATCTTCGTTATCGTCATCGTCATCGTCACCATTATTGTATTCTTCATAATCATCATCATCACCAGCATCATTATCTTCATCATCATTGTCATTGTCATCACTATCATCATCATCATCGTTTACTGTCTGCTTTCCTATGCTTGCATGAGCCAGACTGAATTACTTTAGGCAGGTTTGCCACAACTGGACAATGCCCTTCCTGTTACTAGTCCTCACCTGTTTCTAAGCAAAGTAAATATTTCCCCCCAGAACCAGACATGGTTTCCACAGAAGACTGGAGACAAATGACCATTTATGACCATCACACAATTACTTGATGTTGTTGGCACTCCGTCGCTTACGACGTCGAGGGTTCCAGTTGATTCCAATCAACGGAACAGCCTGCTCATGAAATAAACGTGCAAGTGGCTGAGCACTCCACAGACACATGTACCCTTAACGTAGTTCTCGGGGATATTCAGCGTGACACAGTGTGACAAGGCTGACCCCTTTGAATTACAGGCACAACAGAAACAGGAAGTAAGAGTGAGAGAAAGTTGTGGTGGAAGAGTACAGCAGGGTTTGCCACCACCCCCTGCCGGAGCCTCATGGAGCTTTAAGTGTTTCCGCTCAATAAACACTCACAACGCCTGGTCTGGGAATCGAAACCGCGATCCTGTGACCGCGAGTCCGCTGCCCTAACCACTGGGCCATTGCGCCTCCACACACAATTACTAGGGTACACAAAAACACATACACACCCATACATAGGACTCACTCCGATCATGAATGGCCATGGGATTGTGCCTAGAAAGTTCTCCTCTGAGGCACAAATGTGGGTAAAGTTGTTTATAGAAGACCAGCATTTGCCCATACATACCAGTCTCCCTTCTCCATACCACTGATGTCATCCAAGCGAAAGGCAAAGGCTGATACAACTTGGCACCAGTGACGTCGCATGTGATATAAAGTGTCTTGCTCAAGAACACAACACACAGCCTGGTCCAAGAATCGAACTCACTACCTCATGATTGTGAGCCCACCCTTCTAATGACTGAGCCATGCACCATCCTGATCATCATCACCATCATCATTCAACATCCACTTTTCCATGCTGGCATGGGTCAGACAGAGTTCAACGGAATTTATCGGGGCAGATTTTGTACGGCTGAATGCCCTTCCTGTCACCTAACTTCAGTTGTTTCCAAGTCAGGTAAATTTTTCTCTATGGCTGGACATGCTTTCCACGGACAACGGGGAAAAAAGTTAACCTTACTTGTATGACGATGGTGCTCTTTACAAATACCATGTGATGCTTAGATAAAGGTATACACACACATTTGCTGGGTAATGTGTAACGCAGGCCTCTGCCAGGGATGTAGCCAGCCCATTTATGCATACCTTTCCTTCACTGGACACTAAACTCCGCTTGCGAAGACCTGTTGGGGCAAGCGAAAGCGAAATCGTGATGGCACCACCGTTCGAGCGTGATCGTTACCAGCGTCGCCTTCCTGGCACTTGTACCGCAGCATCGCATTCCTGGCACATGAAAAGTCATTCGAGTGTGATCTTTGCCAGTGCCGCTAGACTGGCTCCTGTGCAGGTGGCACGTAAAATACACCATTTTGAGCATGGCCGTTGCCAGTACCTCCTGAATGGCCCTCGTGCCGGTGGCACGTAAAAGCACCCACTACAGTCTCGGAGTGGTTGGCGTTAGGAAGGGCATCCAGCTGTAGAAACTCTGCCAAACCAGATTGGAGCCTGGTGTAGCCAACTGGTTCACCAGTCCTCAGTCAAACCGTCCAACCCATGCTAGCATGGAAAGCGGACGTTAAACGATGATGATGATGATGAATGATGATTAAGGTTTCTTACCAATACAGAAAGAGCCGGTTTCTAACCTAGATCCAAGGCTCCTTCATTAGAATTTCAATAACATCAACATGGTATATTTGCATGTATGTATATGCACATATTTGTATGTTTTGTTTTATGTATTCTCATGCATATAGTTGCATGTCTAGACATGCACATATATACTTAAATGATAAACTTCTGGAAAGTTTTTATGCATGCATGTATGTATGTATGTAAGCCATTATTAAGTTTCATTGCAAGATTTCTTGCCAATAGAGAAAGAGCCGGTTTCTAACCTAGATCCAAGGCACCTTCATTGGAATTTCAACGACATCAACAGAGTATTTCTGCATGGACGTGTGTGTATATGTGCAGTATTTGTATGTTTTGTTTTATGTTTCTGTTCTCATGCATATAGCTGCATGTCTAGACATCACCCTCATCATTTAACGTCTGTTGTCCATGCTGGCATGGGTTGGACGGTTTGACCAAGGCTGGCAAGCTGGGGAGCTGCACCAGACTCCAGTCTGATTTACCATGGTTTCTATGGCTGGATGCCCTTCCGAATGCCAACCACTTTACAGAATGTGCTGAGCACTTTTATGTGGCACTGCACGGGCGCTTTTACGTGGCACTACATTGGCATCACTTGTACATGACGCATACCGTAAGCCCTTGAGTATAATACGCAGGGGATTATTATGGGGCTGTACTTCTGAAAAACCTAAACCTTGTGTATAATACGCACCCCTTCTCTAACTTGAGTCAAGGAGGTCTATATAATGTCCTTGGTTTGTAAACATATATATACGGTAACGTCCTTTATTATTATTGTATATATAACATAATGCAAACATGTAGCATTTTTGTGCACTTAGTCTGGACACCTTGGTCTGATGAGAATTGCCCAGAAGTTAAGCTATTGGGTCACTAAAGTGTTGGACAAAATGCTGACACGTAAAAGCACCCACTACACTCTTTGAGTGGTTGGCATTAGGAAGGGCATCCAGCTGTAAAAACTCTGCCAAATCAGATTGGAGCCTGGTGTAGCCATCTGGTTTCACCAGTCCTCAGTCAAATCGTCCAACCCATGCTAGCATGGAAAGCGGACGTTAAACGATGATGATGATCTTCTACATTCTGAGTTCAAATCATGCCAAAGTCAGCTTTGCTATCTATGACTCCCTTTTTTTTTTCTTTTTTTTTTTGTGAAGTATTCACTAAAATAAAGGACCAACGACCCAGCTTGATGGCTTGCTAGGTCTGTTAGACAATCAAATGTAGTCCCTTGGGGTAGTGTTGTGTACTTGACTTAATCCATTATCCAGTTTAACACTACGATCACTATGAGGTCCTAGGGTGTCTTTAGTGGTGGACCCACCCTGTATTCTGCTCAGGTCTCCATCCATCCCACAGTGTCTAAGACCCCCTAATTATAAAAGACCATGACTATGGGCATTGTTCCACCATTACCACCACCATCACCACTACTACCTCCACCACCACCACCACCACAGACAAAGCAGATAAGGAGGAGTGTAGTTTTAAAAAGTACCCTGGATTGTTGTTCATTTGTTCCCCCACCCCCACCTCATGGCACTGTAATATCTGCGCTTCTTATCTATTTAGTGTTACTGTGGAGATGATGATGATGATGATGATGATGATAAGAGATGTAGCTGTAAAGCAAAACTTCTTGAGTGGTTTGAGGTTCAGTCACCACCACCACCACTACTATCACCATCACCTCCACTACCACCACCATCACCTCCACAACCACCACCATCATCACCACCACTGCCACCACCATCATCACCACCACAACCTCCACACACCACCACCACCACCACAAAAACTCACACACCACAACCTCCACACCACTACCACACCAACCACCACTGTGGCCTTGGACTAATATCAGTTGACTGATAAAACATTAACACAACATGTTGGTGTATGGTCATACACTTTACACATATACAAACATATATAAGTACATGAATTTACAACTTTATCTTTCAATGGATATAGAATTATACATAGGCCCATGTATGTGAATATATATATATATATATATATATATATATATATATATA
>NC_069010.1:3915729-3916678 GCF_001194135.2 Octopus bimaculoides
AACAGGTCTTCACAAGCGTAGTTTAGTGTCCAATGAAGGAAGGTACGCATAAGTGGGCTGGCTACACCCCTGGCAGAGGCCTTGAATTTAGGTCTCACTTGGCTTGCCTGGTCTTCTCACGCACAGCATATTTCCAAAGGTCTCAGTCAGAAGTCATCACCTGTCGAAACTTGTCAGTTTTCTTGACCTGAAGAGTAACCTGTGGTATACGCCTTGCTTGGACATTTACTTTCGAGGGTCTGCTCGCTATGAAACATATGTAGCCCGGATTTTTATCTAATCCATTGCTTAACTCTTGTATATAGATACATATCTGTGTATGTGTGTGTTATTTCTTTACTACCCACAAGGGGCTACACACAGAGGGGACAAACAAGGACAGACAAACGGATTATATCGACCCCAGTGCGTAACTGGTACTTATTTAATCGACCCCGAAAGGATGAACAGCAAAGTCGACCTCGGCGGAATTTGAACTCAGAACATAGCGGGCAGACGAAATACCGCTAAGCATTTCGCCCTGTGTGCTAACGGTTCTGCCATCTCACCGCCATATCTGTGTATGTGTGTGTGTTCACCCACCACCGCTTGATAACCAGTGTTGGTGTGTTTACATCCTCGTAACCTAGCGGTTCGGCAGAAGACACCAATAGAATAAGTACCAAGTTTGTTCGATTGAAACAAAACCTTCCAATGCGGTGCCCCAGCATGGTTGGAGTGAAATGACTGAAACAAGTATAAAAAAAAAAGGTGGTAAGTAGCTTGCTTACCAACCACATGGTTCTGGGTTCAGTCCGACTGCGTGGCACCTTGGGCAAGTGTCTTTTCCTATAGCCTCGGGCTGACCAAAGCCTTGTGAGTGGATTTGGTAGACGGAAACTGAAAGAAGCCTGTCGTATATATGTATGTATATATATATGTATGTGTGTGTATATGTTTGTGTGTCTGT
>NC_069010.1:3917151-3921455 GCF_001194135.2 Octopus bimaculoides
GTGTGCGTGCAGGGGTGAGGGAGGAATAGGATGTATAGTCACCGCCGCCGCCGCCGCCCTCCCTTTTTTTCTTTCTCCCTTTCCCTCTCTGTCTGTCTGTCTCTCTCTCTCTCTCTTTCCCCACCTGAATCGATATGGACTACAGTGAAAGGTGGAATAAAATATACCGTTACCACCACCACCACTCTGTCTTTCTTTCTTGCTTTCTCTCTCTCTCTCTCTCTCTCTCTCTCTCTCTCTCTCTTTCCCTCCTCCCTCTCCTCCGACACTGTCTTCACCTGAATCGATGTGGGCCACGGTGACACTATTACTTTACCCCGTCCTAATCTGGTGGGCGAGGGGTGGTAGAATAGACCGTGTACCGTCACCACCAACGCCACCTGTTCATAAAGCCTGTTTATAAAGTTTCTCACACTACCACCACCGCCGCTATCACTGTCATCCTCTCACATGAGGTCAACACGAGGTCACCACAAGACAGTCACACGAGACGCCAAGTAGAGCGGTGGAGGTGGGGGGAATACATGGTGGGCATGGTTGGACTGCCTTCCATTATTATACGTCTGCTAGCAGGCTTGTTTCGTTAGTTCATCGGGCTAAATACTTAAGGTTTCCTCTCGCCCCCCCTTTTTTTTACTTGCTGCAGTCATTAGACTTACGGCCATTCTGGGGCACCACCTTGATGGGTTTCAGTCGAAGAAATCGACCTCAAGAGATTTTGTTTAAGCCTGGTACTTATTCCACTTGGTCTTTTGGATTACTCTTACTCTTAACTCTTTACTCTTTTACCTGTTTCAGTCATTTGACTGCGGCCATGCTGGAGCACCGCCTTGAGTCGAGCAAATTAACCCCGGGACTTATTCTTTGAAAGCCTAGTACTTATTCTATCGGTTATCTTTTTGCCGAACCGCTAAGTTACGGGGACCTAAACACACCAGCATCGGTTGTCAAGCGATGGTGGAGGGACAAACACAGACACGAAAACACACATACATATATATACATATATATATATATATATATATATATATACGACGGGCTTCTTTCAGTTTCCGTCTACCAAATCCACTCACAAGGCTTTGGTCAGCCCGAGGCTATAGTAGGACCATGTGGTTGGTAAGCAAGCTACTTACTACACAGCCACTCCTGCGCCTATATATATATATATATATATGTTAATGTGTATGTATTTATATTAATGTGTATATATGCATATATGTTCATATTTATTTATGTGTGTATGTTCGTCTGAATGTATGTTTGTGTGTATGTATGCGTGTGTATATAGGCATGTATGTATGTATGCGTGCAGACATACACAAGGAAAAGACATCTCAATATATTTTAAATTTGTTGAAGAGGGAAAAACAATTTTCCAAAGTACAAATTTTACAGAATTTAGGCGGGGTGGGTTTGCATAAGGGCGACGTCCTCTTGTTTGAATATCTGGGGCAACACTCACACCCTGCTACTAGTACTACTGCCCTATGTCACTACCACCACCACTACTACTGTTAAGAAGTGGGAGGAGGAGAAGAAGGATGAGAAGAGGAGTAGGAAGGAGGATTGTTTGAAATTGAGGCCCATAGCCTTTCCTTTCGGTTTCAGGGCAGAAGGAAATTTGAAACCCCCCAACTGCAGCACTTGAAATTATAATGATTTCTTTATGAACCACAAAAGGGTTGACATTTAAGAAAAACATTTGAGCAGCAGAAGACAAGACATTGAGAGTGTGTGTGTGTGTGTGTGTGCTTTTGCAAGGGTTTTGCCTGTTAACAGGTTTAGTCCCTTTGATGCCACTCCCACTGATTCTATCCATAAGATATCTCCCTATTATAACTATGCTTATAATTATATAATTTTTATATAATGGTTCATTTAACACACCGAACTACTTGGTAAAATCATTAATTATTAATTGTTTATTAATTTTACCCTTTATTATTATATATATGTATGTGTATATATATATGTGTGTATATATATATATGTGTGTATATATATATATGTGTGTGTGTGTGTGTGTAATAATATACGTGTGAAGTGTTCCATATTTTTCAAGGTGCAGGACTGGCTGTGTGGTAAGTAGCTTGCTTACCAACCACATGGTCCCGGTTTCAGTCCCACTGCGTGGCACCTTGGGCAAGTGTCGTCGACCAAAGCCTTGTGAGTGGATTTGGTAGACAGAAACTGGAAGAAGCTTGTCATATATGTATATATATATGTATATATGTATATATATATATATATATATATATGTATGTGTGTGTATATGTTTGTCCCCCCAGCATCGCTTGACAACCGATGCTGGTGTGTTTGCGCCCCCGTAACTTAGCGGTTTGGCAAAAGAGACCAATTGCAGACCACCAGACAGTCAGCATAATCTTTTGCTGATGCAACTTTGGCTTTGGGAAATATTTGGGAGACTCATCACAATCAAACCATTGACCTAATTGTTTACAGTTATCATAAAGAATCCAGTTTTCGTCACAAGTGACTATTCAATCAAGAAATGGATCATTGGTATTTCACAGAAAGATCATAAAGCACACTTCAAAATGCCAAACATTTTGATTTTCTTTGAGCTCATACGGTACCCATTTATCTAGCTTTTTCACTTTACCAATCTTCTGCAGATTGCGTGAGACCATTGCAATACCGACACCAAGTGCCTGAGACATTTCTCTGACACTTTGACATGGATTTTGTTCAATAATTGCTTTCAAGGTTTCAAAATTTCTTGGATGTAGTTGGGGATATAATGAGATATAATGAAAAGGGGCAATGAAGAAATAATTCCATTTTTGAAATAATTATATAACAATTTAAAACTTTTATTTATTTATTTATTCTTCTTCACCAAAGTCAAAGGATGACGTTCAAAAGGCTCCACAAAAGAATAATTTAAAGCCACACAACTAGTACCTGCTACAATGCTGGACATGTCAATGTTGGAAACTAATGTAATAAAACTGAAAATTAAAGTACTAGTCCATGATTTGTTCATTCTCAAGACTGCATGACCATCCTCTACCTTCTTCATCTTCAAGGCTCTCATCACCACTAGGCAATTTCTGAAACCACCTTCATACTTGTGGACCCCTCTTCCCGTGCTCTGCTCATAATGGCAGCAGTTTGGGAGGCATTGTGCCCAAGCTTGAACTCATGGAAGAAAAGTAAGCAAAGGTCCTTTTTTTGTCATGTTCATAAATAAGGGCGCCTCTGCTTCAAGAATTCCCACATATCCTGGTCCCTTGTCACTTCTTCAGTGAGACCCAGCATCCGTAGATCGTTTCTCACCACTTCATGTGTATGTATATATGTATTTATAGGAATGCAGGTTTGTATGTATGGTTATATGCATGTGTCACGTAAGACTTAAGGATGGCAGTGGTTTTAATATTCATATAAAACATTCTAGAGAAGAATGGAATTCTAACCATTGTTTCTGATTTAGGTACAGACTCGAAATTTTGAGGGGAGGGGCTGGGTTGATTAAATCAACCCCTGTACAAGACAATTAACCACTTTTTTAAACCGCTGAGGGATAAAAAGGTAAATTTAAGTATGGCAGAATTTGAACTTAGAAAATAAATAATTGGAAGAAATATCACAAAACCATTTTTTTCTGACTGTAATGATTCTGCCGGCTTAGAATGGAATTAGAGTAGACTATATTGTCTGGGGAAGAGTGTAAAATTTAGGGCTCAGAGATTTGGTGAGTTAAGGTGTGACTGGGGGTGGGGTTAACCCTAGTGTTAGAATATTTCTGTTTTTGTTTCCATAAATTTCGAAAATTTAGCACAATAACTTTGTCGTTAATTAGCTCGGTGTTTGAAACATGAATTATCATGAAATTATGATAAAAGGGTTTAATTTAGATCAGATTAAAACAAGAAGTTGACATCATATAATCAGTGGTGGTGGTCTCAGTTGGATTGGTATGAAAAGGGTTAAAGAAGCTATCAACCAACACGGTCAAACGAGACCCACCCACATCTGCTGAAAGTCTCTATAAACAGTATTCAGAGAAGCTATCTCCTACCCATGTTGTATACAGACAACCAATATGGTCCCTATATTACATAGAGACCTTCACCCTTTTGTTACCATTGTTGTTGGCACTCCGTCGCTTACGACGTCGAGGGTTCCAGTTGATCCGATGAACGGAACAGCCTGCTTGTGAAATTAATGTGCAAATGGCTGAGCACTCCACAGACACGTGTACTCTGAATGTAGTTCTCGGGGGATATTCAGCGTGACACAGAGTATGACAAGGCTGGCCCCTTTGAATTACAGGCACA
>NC_069010.1:3921555-3924228 GCF_001194135.2 Octopus bimaculoides
GTGTGTGTGTGCGTGTGTGCGTGCGTGCGTGCGTTTGTGCGTTCGTTCGTTAATCCATTGATCTCTGACCTCTCTTATTTGTTATTTCAGTGCTTTTTTCAACATGCCAGCCTTCGCTCCTTACCTCACTCCTGAACAAGAGGCTGAACTCAGGCAGATTGCTGCAGCTATTGTAGCCCCTGGCAAGGGAATTTTGGCTGCAGATGAGTCTACTGGTAAGTTGCTATACTCTATGTATGTGTGTGTGTGTGTCTAAATACTGAATCCTGCTATTTCTTGCGGACAGTAGTCGTTCCTGCAGCAACCATCTACAAACCTGTGGCTTTGATGCAGAAACGACAGTGGCTACACAGGGTTGACATGGTTTTTCAACAATGGGGGAAGGCACAACAGATTCAGTTGGCAGAGAGTTATGAGAATGCCAGGATGGTGTACCACGTTTCTGGGAGTAAGTGACCCCTACTCCCTGTTAGGACATCACTATAGGAGAAGTAAAAAACTCTATGGATTTTCAACTCCACTTCTCCTCAAAATTACAGAACTACATGGAGATTCCTTAACAGAGTTTTTTTTTTTTTGTTTTTTTTTTGTTGCTCTATGCTTTTCATGGAAGGACACAAAATAAATCGCTCACATACATGATGGACTTGCATGCAGTTTCTCTGCACCAATTTTCCTCAGAAGTATTGGTCAACCTAAAACTACAGAAGACATTTGGCCGAGGTGCCATGCTGTGGAGATAGAACTCGGAACTATACGCTAACAAAGCAAACTTTCTATTGACCCAGTCAACTAGTTTCCAAATTTGTTTGCTGTTGGACGGTCATAGAGAAGGACTGTATTATAAAGAGTGCGATTAGACAAGGAAGAGGATGCAGCTTGTGAGACAGGGACAAATCTTTTATTTTAAACACATTGTCTGATTCATTTTAATGAAATCTTAATGTTATCACTGATGAAGAAGCAAGATCCAATATAATTTCATTCTAGAAGTTCTTCACCTTTAGTAATTTAATATAGAAGGCACAAGTTCACACAAATGTCTGTGAGTAAGAGGACATTCTTATCAGTGCTTAGAAAACATGCCTGATGGTGTAGCAAGGTCCTATATAATTTCATTCTTTTAGTAATTTAACAAAGAGGGTACAGGTTCATAGAAATACCATATTTTCCATCATACAAGGTTGAGTGTTTCAGATTAAAATTTACAGCTCGAGAACGCAAGATGGTTTATACACCAAGACGACCTTGGAGGAACAAAACATCCATGTGAAATGCAGCGGGATTTAAAAAGATAGTGGTGACAATGTTTACACTTGTTGTTGGCACTCCGTCGCTTACGACGTCAAGGGTTCCCGTTGATCCGATCAACGGAACAGCCTGCTCTTGAAATTAATGTGCAAGTGGCTGAGCACTCCACAGATACATGTACCCTTAATGTAGTTCTCGGGGATATTCAGCGTGACACAGTGTATGACAAGGTTGGCCCTTTGAATTACAGGCACAACAGAAACAGGAAGAAAGAGTGAGAGAAAGTTGTGGTGGAAGAGTAAAGCAGGGTTTGCCACCATCCCCTGCCGGAGCCTTGTGGAGTTTTAGGTGTTTTTGCTCAATAAACACTCACAACACCCAGTCTGGGAATCGAAACCGCGATCCTATGACCGCGAGTCCACTTCCCTAACCACTGGGCCATTGCGCCTCCAATGTTTACACTATACGCTGTCAAAATTGTATGCCAGGAAATATGGTATGCAAAGAGAGGGACGTGTTGAAGGGGACAGAATCCCAAAACAGACAAGATAATCTACCATTACAAAATTAGCTTCTGTTGGATTAGAATAATCTACTGGGTTGGGTTGTATGCATGTAATGGGACATTTGTAAAATGTGCTTTATTGATAGGAGATGCTTGCTGAATTACAAGAGTCAAGAGAAATTCTTGTTCCAACAATATGACTTGTTTCTCCCTCATACAGGTTCTATGGGAAAGAGGCTCACAGCCATCAATGTTGAGAACACCGAGGAGAATCGTAGACGTTACCGTGAATTGTTGTTCACAGCCGACCGAGAATGTGCCAAATACATCAGCGGCGTCATTATGTTCCACGAGACGTTCTACCAGAAGACCAGTGCTGGTGTTCCATTTGTGAAAGTGCTCCAAGACAAGGGTATCATTCCCGGCATCAAGGTCGACAAAGGTGTTGTCCCTTTAATGGGAACCTTCAATGAATGCACCACCCAAGGTGAGTAACTCCCTTTTGTCATATTACACACGTCTTCACTGCTTCGTTGTTGGCACTCCGTCGCTTACGACGTCGAGGGTTCCAGTTGATCCAGTCAACGGAACAGCCTGCTCGTGAAATTAACGTGCAAGTGGTTGATCGCTCCACAGACACATGTACCCTTAACGTAGTTCTCGGGGATATTCAGCGTGACACAGTGTGACAAGGCTGACCCTTTGAATTACAGGCACAACAGAAACAGGAAGTAAGAGTGAGAGAAAGTTGTGGTGGAAGAGTACAGCAGGGTTCGCCACCATTCCCTGCCGGAGCCTCGTGGAGCTTCAGGTGTTTTCGCTCAATAAACACTCACAACGCCCAGTCTGGGAATCGAAACCGCGATCGTATGACCGCGAGTCCGCTGCCCTAACCACTGGGCCATTGCGCCTCCACT
>NC_069010.1:3925204-3925915 GCF_001194135.2 Octopus bimaculoides
CATATTCTCTCTCTTTCCTTTCCCGAGCGTCTAGTAACACTATCCGTATCACGTCCTCACGTTGTTGTCTTTTTCCTTTTTTGAACCTATATATATATATATATATATATTATATATAAAATATTTTCGTGTTTCCTCTTCAGGTCTTGACGGTCTGGCTGAGCGATGTGCTGAATACAAGAAGGGTGGTGCCCAGTTTGCCAAATGGCGCTCTGTATTGAAAATTGGATCTAGCACTCCTTCATACCAAGCCATGATGGAGAATGCCAATGTCTTGGCTCGTTATGCTATGATCTGTCAACAGGTTCGTTGTCTTAAATTACAGCATAATACACTGGGAGTGAGTCAATAGGATAGCTTCTCCTTGGTGACTGGTGACATACCCAGAGGTTCACCACGCTGTCAGTGACTGGCGTCCAGTGCACTCGGCTGTTTGTAGGTACCACAGTGTAGTATAGGACAAAATTAACTGTTAACAGTGCAGTCTATGTAGCTCTAAGTAGGTACCACAATGTTGTGTAGTTCCCTGTACTGGGGCCGACACTGTAAAATTAATTGTTGGGCTATGAAGAATGGTTTGACTGGGAGTAGAGGGCTGGTCGGTTGGGATAGAGGTAGCAGGGGCAGATAGGTGTGTGTATATGTATGTATGTATCTATCTATAAATATATATACACACACACACATTTATATATATATATATATATATAT
>NC_069010.1:3926313-3927524 GCF_001194135.2 Octopus bimaculoides
ATATATATATATATATATATATATATATATAAATAAGCAGAGTTGGCGGTTGTAATAATCGTCTAAGGGATAATAGTATTTGTTCGTACTATCAGTATCAATTACCTACACTATGGCTATGCAGGTACACTATGTTCATAGGGTACAGGTAACAACAGAATAAACAAAAGCTTATCAGGAATCATATTTAGATAATCTGCAAATGGAGAAAACTTTTGATCAAACAAATTGATTTAACATTGGTTGATTAATTTTTGTGAGTGTATAAACGGGCATCTATAATGTTATTCACAGGGTGGCCCAAAAATAGGTTTACAGTTATCACGTAGGCACTTCAAATTTCTTTTAAAATATTTTGTTACATTTAAATTTCTATGTTACAAACTGAAAAGGGATCTTGACAAAATTAACTAAATTAGCATAGAATAATGATTTCATCTTTTTTCTATAATCAAGATCTAAACTGTTAATATATGAATGCGAAAGAGATAGTTGAATAACTGTAAAACCTACTTTTAGACTACCCTGTATATATAAACGGGTGCTCGTTTATGACTTTTATAAGTGTTTCAACACCTGGAGCTTTGAGGAAGTCACCCCCTCTGCACTAAATCATAACAAGCAAGCATAGTACAAGCATTGAGAATGTGTGGTCAATGTTTACAATACTCATACTGCTTCAAATTCGTATTTGAAATATATATGACAGGTGTATAGAATATTGGATTGGACAGACAGGTGTATATAATGATGGTAGCGAGATGAGGAACAGGTGTATGTAATGTTGTACACAGCATATATGTAAACTATAACAGCAGGGATAAACTTGTGGTGGTGGTGGTGGTGGTGGTAGTGGTCAAGTTTATTGATGAGCAGTAATAGTCTTATTGTGTTTCTTCCTTCTAGAATGGTCTGGTGCCAATTGTTGAACCAGAAGTCTTGCCTGATGGAGAACACGACTTGGAGACTTCACAGAAAGTCACAGAAGTGGTAAGTGAGTTGACAATGTTTTTAATGTGTGTGTGTGTGTGCGTACGTGGTGAGGGATAGGTGTTCCTGTTGTCTGTTAAGACTGAGAATAAAGAATGAATGTGGTTAGTAACTGAGTTGGAAATTTCTAATTTTGCTTAGTTATTACGGAAGGACTTGGTGCTTTTTTATTTGCTGTAGCATGGGCTGACCCTTTAATGTTATAGCAGAGATGTGCTGCT
>NC_069010.1:3927620-3930747 GCF_001194135.2 Octopus bimaculoides
GGGGGGGGGGGCAACACTTCGAATTAAAAGGAAGTTTGTCTTGCTTAGCTTCAATTTAACAGCCACCGCCTGACTGGCCTTCGTAGGATTTTCGAGCGAGATCGTTGCCAGTGCCCCCTGGACTGGCTCTTGTGCGGGTGGCACATAAAATACACCATTTTGAGCGTGGCCGTTGCCAGTACCGCGTGACTGGCCCTTGTGCCAGTGGCATGTAAAAGCACCCACTACACTCTCTGAGCGGTTGGCGTTAGGAAGGGCATCCAGCTGTAGAAACTCTGCCAAATCAGATTGGAGCCTGGTGTAGCCATCTAGTTTCACCAGTCCTCAGTCAAATCGTCCAACCCATGCTAGCATGGAAAGCGGACGTTAAACGATGAACGATTTCCCCACAAAAAAACTTCCTACTGTCTCTAAAATAGAAACCACATGAACAGCAAGTGTAATGATGTTTGCTTCTGATAAGACCCTATGGCGGGGCAACCTGAGAACTCGAACCCCCACCACAGCTTTGGTACTACAGACATGATTAGAATGACACAGGAAGGAATCAAGACAGATTCTTTGTCGAGTATTGAAATCTTAATGAATATATAACAAATGTTGTATATTTGTTTGAATAATTAAAAACTGCCAGTCACATGACATGTATTTGTTTTGTGTGGACTCCTGCTTTTTTTTCTTATATATATATATATATATATATATATATATATATATATATATATATATATATGTGTGTGTATATATATATATATATATATATATTTATATATATATATATGTATATAGTGTGTGTGTATATATATATATTGTTGTTGGCACTCTGTCGCTTACGATGTTGAGGGTTCCAGTTGATGCGATCAATGGAACAGCCTGCTCATGAAATAAACGTGCAAGTGGCTGAGCACTCCACAGACACGTGTACCCTTAATGTAGTTCTCGGGGGATATTCTGAGTGACACAGTGTGACAAGGCTGACCCTTTGAATTACAGGCACAACAGAAACAGGAAGTAAGAGTGAGAGAAAGTTGTGGTAAAAGAGTACAGCAGGGTTCGCCACCATCCCCTGCCGGAGCCTCGTGGAGCTTTAGGCGTTTTCGCTCAATAAACGCTCACAACGCCCAGTCTGGGAATCGAAACCGCAATCCTATGACCGCGAGTCTGTTGCCCTAACCACTGGGCCATTGTGCCTCCACTCCCAGATATACTATATTTGAATAAAAGACGTGATGGTCACAGCTGGAACATCTTTGATCATAGGTTGCTGGATCAGGACTGACCTGGGGCTAAACAACAACAAGGAAGGGCTACATTAGATAATGTAGTCCTAGATACACTATGCCTGAATAGAAGACAGGATGGTCACAGCTGGAACATCTTTGATCATAGGTCTGCTGGATCAGGAATGACCCAGGACTAAATTACAACAACTAGGGAAGAAGACATTTGAGGATATAGCCCTAGATAGACTATGCCATCTGTATTTGAATCTCGTTAAACCATCGTTAATTTTGTGTGTTTCAGGTGCTGGCTTTCACTTACAAGGCCCTTGCTGACCACCACATCTTTCTAGAAGGTACCTTGTTGAAACCCAATATGTGCACAGCTGGACACAGCTGCTCAAAGAAATTCACCCCTGAGCAAAATGCTGCAGCTACAGTCACAGCTCTGAGGAGAACCGTCCCCTCTGCTGTACCAGGTAAGTAACTCTTTTCTCTTGAAGACCACAGCTACGGGGGAAGATGGTGTGCTCTGCCATACACCTACCTTTCTTTATGAATGGTTTTGTCATTGGCTCATGACCATGCTGGAGCATTGCCTCCTGTAAATATTAAGTTATTGGCCTGTCGCCAACTCATAGGGTTGGCACCAGTTTGTCATTTGACTGTGGTCATACTGGAGCACTGCCTTTAGTAGAACGAATCTACCCCCCAGGATTTATTCTTTGTAAGCCTAGTACTTATTCTATTGCCAAACTAAGTTACGGTGACGTGGACACACCAACATCCGTGGTCAAGTTAATGGTGGCGGAACAAATACATACATATATACACGACAGGCTTCTTTCAGTTTCCGTTGACTGAATCCCCTCACAAAGATTTGGTCAACCTGAGGCTATAGCAAAAGACACTTGCCCAAGGTGCCTTCGCAGTGGGACTGAACCCAGAACCATGTGGTTAGGAAATAAGCTTCTTACCACACAGCTACACCTCAACTTTTTTTTTTAATTTTGAACTGAGTTTTGATTTGTGGTGTCAGGGAACTGCAGTACACACACACATGCTCGCTCGTGGGCATACACAGAGGAGCCTCTACATGGTCACTCTAGCTGCTAGAAGTAGCAGTCAAATCACACCCTTCTGAAGATACTCTCTTTACTCTTTTACTTGTTTCAGTCTTTTGACTGTGGCCATGCTGGAGCACCGCCTTTAGTCGAGCAAATCGACCCCAGGACTTATTCTTTAGAAGCCTAGTAATTATTCTATCGGTCTCTTTTGCTGAACCGCTAAGTTATGGGGACATAAACACACCAGCATCGGTTGTCAAGCGATGTTGAGGGGACAAACACAGACACACACACACACACACACACACACATATATACATATATACGACAGGCTTCTTTCAGTTTCCGTCTACCAAATCCACTCAGAAGGCTTTGGTCGGCCCGAGGCTATAGTAGAAGACACTTGCCCAAGATGCCACGCAGTGGGACTGAACCCGGGACCATGTGGTTGGCAAGCAAGCTACTTACTACACAGCCACTCCTACGGTCATGATTGGAATGTCGTGATGAGACCTGAACACCAGGCTTGTACAGGTCCCTGTCTACCAAACCCCACCTACAGACTTCATCAAACTGTGTGACAAAATTGAACCAGGAACCACAGGACCTGGTGCCAATCACTTTTTCTATCTGTCTGTTTGTCCCTTCTGTTTACTGTTATTATTGTTGTTGTTGTTGTTATTGTAGGTGTGACCTTCCTGTCAGGTGGTCAGTCAGAAGAAGATGCAACAATCAACCTCAATGCTATCAACATGTGCCCCTTACTCAAGCCATGGGCCCTGACCTTCTCATACGGCCGCGCCCTCCAAGCCAGTGTATTGAAGGCTTGGCAAGGCAAGG
>NC_069010.1:3933309-3936763 GCF_001194135.2 Octopus bimaculoides
TATTTAACTATCATTTGTGGGAGGGTCTCTACAAACTGTGCAATTATAATCGTTAGTGGGGGTTTTTTTCTTGTAAGGATTCTTCCGATTTAATTTAATTATTCTGCTGGGATTTCATAAAAATTTCGTAGAAAGCAGGGTTATTAACATTTGCCAGACAAATTCAACCCCCGCCCTTTTTTTTCTTTTCTAAGGGGAGGGAAAGGGGACAATCTTTGAAAATTGTTTTTCTTTTTTTTCCCTTCCGGTGTTTTTATTGCAGTGTTAACGGTGCACAACGACCCTGCATTTATGCACACCTTGCATGCATCGTTAGCATTGCCATGGATACATATTATTATTATTACTATTATTATTATAATTATTAATATTATAATTATTAATAGTAGTCTTAGTAATAGCTGCTATTAGAAGGGATGGTTTAAACACAGACATACACATATATTGCATTTGTCGAGAAAGATGGTCTTAATTGCAACTTCAACACTCTGGTGTTAGTGCCCCTCCAATCACTTAATAAGGGCTATATATACACTCTATATATAATATATACACTATATATATATATGTATATATATCTATACGTGCATACACTTGTATTATTATATATATATATATATCTTTTTCTAGGTAAGTTGTTGTAATCATTCTCTTCTGACTTTCAAATCTGTTCTAATTAGGTTAATAAAATTGTTAACATCTTAAAGTTTCGTTGTGGTTTTTTATTGCCTAGTGCTCAATCCCAACTGTCCTGATCCAGTTGACCCATGATCAAAAATGTTCCAATAATGACCATCCTGTGTGTGTGTGTGTGTGTGAATAAGATGCTGTGTGAACTGAGATCTTCATGGACAAGCACCTCATATCTAAAATAAAGTGTCAACGCTTGCAGTAAGTAAATTGATCCAGCTGTAGAAACTCTGCCAAATCAGATTGGAGCCTGGTGTAGCCATCTCGTTTCACCAGTCCTCTGTCAAATCGTCCAACCCATGCTAGCATGGAAAGCGGACGTTAAACGACGATGATGATGAAGATGATGATGATGATCCCTCCATTTTACTCATCTACTGTAATTGTTGAGTATATGGAGCTTTTCCATTTTCACAACCCAAAAGATGTCACTGGATTTATTCTGTACAACTAGCTGGCCCCGTGCCATCAAAAATGACGGCTAATTTGTATTTTATATATAAATATGGATGGGAAATCAAATTAATACACTTGTCAATGTTATCTGGTGGTTGTCTTTTGAGGCGCGACATTAATCATTTGTTACTGGAAGAACGCTGGTTCACACAAACACATTGTTCCCTTGTACACACATACACTCACAGAGTTGAAACCTTGTTTGGTTTTTCTTTTCAGCGTTCAGTGTTCACCATCCCACTTACACACACAAACTTTTACATTGTTGTTGTTGTTGTTGTCACTCCGTCGCTTACGACGTCAAGGGTTCCAGTTGATCCGATCAACGGAACAGCCTGCTCGTGAAATTAACGTGCAAGTGACTGAGCACTCCACAGACACGTGTGCCCTTAACGTAGTTCTCGAAGGAGATACAGTGTGACAAGGCTGGCCCCTTTGAATTACAGGCACAACAGAAACAGGAAGTAAGAGTGAGAGAAAGTCGTGGTGAAAGAGTACAGCAGGGTTCGCCACCATCCCCTGCCGGAGCCTCGTGAAGCTTTAGGTGTTTTCGCTCAATAAACACTCACAACGCCCGGTCTGGGAATCGAAACCGTGATCCTATGACCGCGAGTCCCGCTGCCCTAACCACTGGGCCATTGCGCCTCCACTTCCCTTCTATATAAACACACACATATAGAGTTGGACGGAGGAAAACACAAGAGTATTATTATAGAAGATGACACCACACAATATCATCGATAATTATCTCACTTTCGTAGTTACGTAGTGCATTCATGTCTGTCACTTGACAACCGATGTTGGTGTGTTTACGTCCCCGTAACTGGGCGGTTCGGCAAAATATACCGATAGAATAAGTACTGGGCTTACAAAGAGTAAGTCCTGTGGGTCGATTTGCTCGACTAAAAGCGGTGCTGCAGCATGGCCACAGTCAAATGACTGAAAACAAGCGAAAGAGTCTCTGACGAATTTATATTTCAACAAAATATCAAGAGTTATTTCCCTTGCATAATGTTTATGCATATCTAACGAAGGAAAATGAGGATTTCTGCCAAATCTGGAGAAAATCCGTTCAGCCATTTTCCAGTAATTTTACAAACACACATACGATTGACTGCAATACCCTGCTTTCGCACACGGGGTAAAGATTCATTTTCAGCCAGTTTTATATCGTTTTACATTCAATATGAGAATTAAAACAGTATTTCTACTTCCTTATTAGTGATAGGTGGAGGCGCAATGGCCCAGTGGTTAGGGCAGCGGACTCGCGGTTTCGATTCCCAGACCGGGCGTTGTGAGTGTTTATTGAGCGAAAACACCTAAAAAGCTCCACGAGGCTCCGGCAGGGGATGGTGGTGGCGAACCCTGCTGTACCCTTCCAACACAACTTTCTCTCATTCTTACTTCCTGTTTCTGTTGTGCCTGTATCTCAAAGGGTCAGCCTTGTCACACACTGTGTCACGCTGAATATACCCGATAACTACGTTAAGGGTACACGTGTGTGTGGAGTGCTCAGCCACTTGCACGTTAATTCCACGAGCAGGCTGTTCCGTTGATCGGATCAACTGGAACCCTCGACGTCGTAAGCGACGGAGTGCCAACAACAATATTAGTGATAGATTTTTGCATTATGGCGTATATAATGCTTTTTGGAAACAAACTTAGTGACTAAATGGACGATGTATGGAACAATATAACACAAAAGTCTATTTACCATTAGTGATGTAGTACTCTCAATTTTAATATTATTTTCAATGGAATAATTCCCATTGAATGTGAAATTATGTAGAAACGTTAACCAGGATTTCAAGAAATACAAGTTACCTCCATTGTGCTGTACCAAAGAGACAAGATAATTGGCTGAAAGTGGAACTGTTTTAGCACATTGATATCTATTTTAATGGTTTAATTCATCACAGCTTATGGTTACCTCAGCAATATGAGCTGACGAGGTAGACTTTGCATCAGCCATTGGCAACCTGCAACCTACAAGACTTTCAAAACGGTAAATTGGATTTTTTTTTTTGTTTCTAGTAGTGTGATCTCTCATGTTGAGCTACATGTTGTCCAGTTCCAAGTTCTTGCATTAAAATTTCATGTTAATTTATGTTCCAAACAATTTAATTAACGGACGAAGTTTTATTTGAATAAATTCTTAGGCATGGCTGTGTGGTAAGGAGCTTACTTCTCAACCACATGGCTCCAGGTTCAGTTCCACAAGTGCCTCAGGCTGACCAAAGCCTTGTGAATGGATTTGGTAGTGGAAACTGAAAGAAGCCTATCATATATATATCTGCCTCCCCCCCCC
>NC_069010.1:3936773-3937355 GCF_001194135.2 Octopus bimaculoides
CTAACACTTGATAGCCAGTGTTTATCTCCCCATAACTAACTAAGTTCAATAAAATAAGTACTGGGGTTGATTTACTTGACTGAAAATTCTTTAACATTGTGCCCCAGGATGGCTGCAGCAAGCAGGATGCTGAAACAAATCAGTATATTTCAATAAAGGTTAAGGTCCTGAATGTAATATAGGGACCATGTTGGTTGTGTGCCCACAACATGGGTAGCAGATAGCTTCCCTGGGTACTGTTTTATAGAGACTTTCAATAGATGGGGGGGGGGTCTGGTTTAACCATGTTAGTTGGTAGTTTCTTTTAACCCTTTTTATACCGATCCATCTGAGGCCACCCTCACTGGTTCTATGATACAAATTTCCTGTTTTAAAATGATCTAAAAACCTTCCATCAAAATTTCATGTCAATTTATATTCCAAACACCAGATTAATTAATTAATTAATGACAAAATGATTTTACTGAATTCTTTTATTTTTTTCAAAATAAATTGAAACCAAGACAATGTATTTCAACAGAAATATCCTTGTCATATGATTCCGTTTCCAGATCTTTCCTTTAGAATTGTTTTGAAATGATC
>NC_069010.1:3938499-3941848 GCF_001194135.2 Octopus bimaculoides
ATGCTAGAATGGAAAGCGGGCGTTAAACGATGATGATAAATTGTATTAAAAAAAAATTAAAATACTTTGTGTATTATAGAAGTATTTATTCGGATATAAATAAATAAAATAAATATATATATATGTAAGTAAGTAAGATCGTTGCCAGTGCCCCTGGACTGGCTCTAGTGCGGGTGGCACATGAGATGCACCATTTTGAGCGTGGCCGTTGCCAGTACCGCCTGACTGGCTCCCGTAGGATTTTTGAACGAGATCGTTGCCAATGCCCCTGGACTGGCTCTTGTGCGGGTGGCACATAAAAGACACCATTTCGAGCGTGGCTGTTTTCGTGCGGGTGACACGTAAAAGCACCCACTACACTCTCTGAGTGGTTGGCGTTAGGAAGGGCATCCAGCTGTAGAAACTTTGCCAGATCAGATTGGAGCCTGGTGCAGCCATCTGGTTCACCAGTCCTCAGTCAAATCGTCCAACCCATGCTAGAATGGAAAGCGGGCGTTAAACGATGATGATGATGATGATGATAAATTGTATTAAAAAAAAATTAAAATACTTTGTGTATTATAGAAGTATTTATTCGGATATAAATAAATAAAATAAATATATATATATATATGGAGGAACTTTACATGAAGGTGAGAAACATATGACTTCCTGAGACAAAATGGAAAAGAGTGACCGATACCTGAACGATTTGCTTTTCTCAACCCGATGAGCAGTGCAGCCTGGGCTGGTTGCTGAATAAGCCATGTCGCCACCAAGATGTCACAGCATTTGACATCCCAGATGAGGGACCCACCACATGGAACAGGAAAACGGTCATACTGTCAGGCCTTTTACCATCCCCTTGGTCTAGCCCTGCTGGCTCAAGCTGGGAAGTACAGCCAGTTTATTGCAGATTGATATTAACAAAATCTTATATAGCCCCTCCATGGGCCATGTGGAACCACTGATATAGACTTTCAGTAGATGTGCATGGGTCAGGTTTGACTATGTTGGCTGATAGCTTCTTTAACCCTTTTCATACCAATCCATGTGAGACCACCCCCACTGGTTCTATATGACCATGCCTTCCAATCCAGTTAGGGGAAATTGTCATTCAGCCAATCTCTGACCACTGTGACAAAGTGGACAGGGGCACCATCCAGTTGGAACCACTCGGAAAGTCCTTCACCTTGCCTTTCAAGCTGGGCCATTAACTGGTCTCTCAACGTAGCAACATAAGTCTCACCAGTTACATGTTCATCAAAGAAAAATAGCCCCAACACATGAGCTTTCCACAAACCATACCACGCCATAATGTTTTGCGTTCCTTGCTGTTTGGAATGGTCCACTGAATGCAGATTACTCTGCGTCTGGTATTGAGCATTCTGCCTGTTAACCTCACCATTTGCATAAAACAAAGCTTCATTGCTGAACAACAGTCTTCAGTAAAATGGGTTTTTCATCCAATTTATTGAAATAAACCATTCCAATTGACATCTCAAGTCTTCTATCAGGGTCATCTGTTAAGTGATGCAAGATTTGTAACTTGTACAGGTGAAACTGGTTTTCTTTTTAACCCTTTACCATTTAAACTGGCCATGTCCAGCCAAAATAGTCCAGGTGTTTTATGTTCAAATTAGTCAGATCTGGCCCTCTTACACCTATCCTACAGTGTCGTTCGAAAAATAAACACCATTGAAATCTTAAAGCTATGAGATAATGCATGATTAATTGAAAATGTGAATAAATAAGCATTGCATTTGGCAGAATAACCTGGATGCTAAATGGTTATACATATTTCAGACATAGGGTGTGGTTTGAGAGATTTGACTGCTATTTCTAACAGGAATTACTACCATGAAGAGGTCTCCTTCCTTGCTTCGTACATAGATATATAACCCTTTAACATTTAAACTGGCCGTATCTCACTCAAATACTCAACCTGTAAAGAATGAAGTTTTGAATGGTACAACAATGCACTATAATACCAAAAAATGGACTATATACCTGTTGTAATTTAGTTATCCATAGTCCGTTGATATTTTGGAATACAATTATTCCTTCTTCAGATATTCTTAGATGGAGTCGCTGCTATAATCCGTTTTCCAAAGGCTTTTCTTTTTTCGGAAGCGTTTCAGTAGTGGTCTCACGAAGCTTCTTCCGGAATTCCTCATGAGAAGTGCGTGAGGTCTGCTATGTCTCAATCTAGTGTGTGTCGGTACATCTGTAGCGCTGCTTCTAAGTTATGTTATACGTGCAGCTTCCCCTTTTTAAACCCCTTCTTTTTTTTTTGTTATTAAGAATGAACCTACACACATCCAGATGTAGCTAAATAACATATTGATTACCAACCTCCAGCCTGTTGTTAATTTGGGGTCCTAGTCTGTGTATGAGTAAAGCTTCCTTAATTCTTAAATTACCCAAATTTCTTTCATTGGCCTCAACTGTGACTGTTATGCTTTTGTCAGTGTTCCGGCATCTGTCTAGATGCTTTCTGAAGGAGGAGGCTCTCGTGTTCATGTTTAAACTGGCCAGATCCAGCCTCTCACACCTACCACACACTATCAATCAAAAAACAAACGATCACATTATTGTAATCTCAAAGCTATGATAATAAAGGATTAATTAAAAAAAAAGTAATACATTTGACAGAATATGGATGGTAAAGGGTTAAGATTATAACTGCAGTTTGTTTTGGGAACACCCAGCTTCACAGATGCCCTGCAAAGTGATTTTTGGTGGGGGTGGCTAGCATAAATTTTAGCCATGACAGTTTCTTTCATTTCTTCCGATACATTTTGGTCATACAGAATGGGGTTTGTCCATGACACTGCCCCAATTCTTTAAACTTATTGACCACCTTCACCCTCATCGAAAAGCCACGTGGGATCCTCCTCAGGTGATAACGCATTAAAAACTTCTGCTATCTTTCAACATGGCCGTCCTTCATGTCGACTAAGAAGTACCAGCCCATTTCTTTTTTTCTTTCACCGAAGCCATATTTAATCTGTGGAGGCAAAAAAAAATATAAAGCAGGTAAAAAACATACAAGTAAAATATATAGAATATATAGATAAAAAAATATAGTTAATGAAATTTCTTGTGTGCAGGGTACAGACTTTAGGGACACCATATATGCATGTATGTTATGTGTAACGCCGATGTGATATAATTTCTTGGGAGAGAAATACTTTTGCGGCTGAAGATAGCTTTGTATTGTCAATTATACACTGATATAAAGCTTGAAGCACGTGTACCGCAGAATCCTTTGTGTTTTTGTTATTTTTTGCATTTACAATTTATATATATATATATATATATATATATATAATATATATCTGTAAAAATATGTGACACTTATTCAGTG
>NC_069010.1:3942800-3945053 GCF_001194135.2 Octopus bimaculoides
CATTTGAACTCGTTGCTAAGCATTTTGCCCAGCATTACTACCTATTCCATTAGCTCACCACCTTCAATAATAATAATAATAATAATAATAATAATAATAATAATAATCCTTTCTACTAAAGGTACAAGGCCTGAAATTTGGTGGGAGGGGACTGGTTGATTACATCAACCCCAGTATTCCACTGGTACTTAATTTATCAACCCCAAAGAATGATAATAATAATAATAATAATAATACTAGACCTACATCAATTAGTTTGGTATGTTGGCTGGGAAAGTGTTTTTTACATTGCTTGGCTGAGAGCATTGGTCCAGTCATCACCATCATCATCAACATCATCATCCTGTGATTTCTATTAATCAAAAACGAAACATAAATTAACCACAAATTAGAGAATTATTTTCGATGCGTCAGACATTGCATGGATTAAAACATTAACAGCCGAAAAAATGACAAGAGCAGAATTTGCGACGATAAAGATGAGGTTGTGGGGCACTTTACGAATGAATGCACGATGATATGATGCTGGCCAAAACTGAATACAAAAGATGTGATAATAATCACAGGGAGGAATTATTAGAGGGTGCATGGCAAGTATGGATTGGATAGAATTGCGGTTCTCAAAGACGTGGCATGGGCAAATACCAGAAAGAGTAACTGAGAGTGACAAGATAAAGATGATGAGGGATATATCTGGACTTGAACCTGGAAAGATGGATCTAGTGATGGTGAATAAAGAGGAAAATGACTGGTTTAATTGTAGGTATTAAGTCTTTACTTATTGCTACCCAGGCATTAAAAGTATTTGGTAATCATGCATGTAGGCACAGGAGTGGCTGTGTGGTAAGTAACTTGCTTACAAATCACATGGTTCCGGGTTCAGTCCCACTGCATGGCACCTTGGGCAAGTGTCTTCTACTATAGCCTCGGGCCGACCAAAGCCTTGTGAGTGGATCTGGTAGATGGAAACTGAAAGAAGCCCGTCGTATATATATTCTATATTCTATATAAGATACTATATTCTTTTGCCAAATTTTTGGTGTAAAAAAATATATTTAAACATACACACACAAGCAACAAAAAAAAACCAACTATTTATATTGTTATATAGTGAAAATCATTTTTTTAAAGTGGTGCTGTGTTGACAGACTTGCACTTAAAATTCCTGTGTTTTTAATCAAAACTTGTTAGTTACTACGGAGACAACACTACCTTATATATCTATCTTTCATACACACACACACACACACTCTCTATCTCACTGTATTATATACTCTCTCAGCAACTTTTTCTCCTCCCTATATATCTTGCGATGGACAGACAGAGATCAGCTTCTCTTTCTGCTTCATTTTGAAAAATAAAAATTTACTTTATGGTTTATTATTTAAGAGCCATCTGCCACAGCAGAATTGATACTGGTGCTGGTGTCACACAAAGCACTCATGTTGGTGCCATGTTAAAAGCATCTAGTACACTTTATTGAATGGTTGGCATTTAGAAGGACATCCAGCCATAGAAACCATGCCAGAACAGACAATGGAGCTTGGTGCAGCCCCTGGCCTTATCAGCATTGGTCAGATTGTCCGACACATGTCAGCAAGGAAAAACAGACATTAACTGATGATGATGATGATAATGATGATATATATGGGAGCACTGGAATCTTTTAAGTGCTTAGGGCCTCCATGGGTCTTAATCCGACCCTGCCTGTATTACATCAACCCCCCCCCCCACAAAAAAACCCCTCAAAAAACAGACCCATCCCTCCAGGAATTACCATAATATCTGTATACTTACAGTGAGACTCTGGTAGCAGCCTTTCTTGAGTCGTATCAGATCCCCCCACAAGAGTTCCTGGTGACAAACAGGGCAGTTACCATCAACAGGTAAGATAGACAGCGTGTCTTCAAGGAGATTCTTGGAGAGAAAATGTTTAGCGAGGCATATAATATGACTCCTTGCTCTACAGCTGAGACATTTTAGCTCAGCCAAGTTATCCTGTAAACGAGAAATCAAAATTTTCCATAATTTACTACACCAGAATAATTTTTTAATTACAAGTGTTGGCATGGCTGTCTGGTAAGATGTTTGCTTCCTAACCACATGGCTCTGGATTCAGTCCCACTGCATGGCACCTTGGGCAGCCTCAGGCCAACTGAAGCTTTCTGAGTGAATCTGGTAGATGGAAACTGAAAGAAGTCCATTATATATATATATATATATATAATATATATATATATATATATATATATA
>NC_069010.1:3945361-3948955 GCF_001194135.2 Octopus bimaculoides
GTGTGTTTACATCCCTGTAACTTAGCAGTTCAGCAAAAGCGACCGATAGAATAAGTACCAGACTTTAAAACAAATAAGTACTGGTGGAGTTCGATATATTCAACTGAAAATTCTTCAAGGTGGTGCCCCAGCTTGGCCACAGTCGAATGACTGAAACAAGTAAAAGTGGGGAGGAGCCTTGAAGATCATGAGAGTAGTGGACCGCCAATTAAAGACCGTCATTGAGAAAGATCCACATAAAACTACTTGGGAACTGGCAAAAAGAACTTCAAATTAGCCAGAAAACTGCCTGCAACCATTTGCATGCAACAGGAAATCAAAAACGCTTGATAAATGTGTACCACATGATTTGAATAAAAATCAGAAAATGCGAAAATATGAAATCTGCTCGTTGCTTCTTCTCCGTAACCAGGCCAATCCATTTCTCGACCTTATTGTAACTTGCGATGAAAGATGGATTGTGTACAATACTAAAAAACCGTTCTTCGCAGCGGTTGGACCAAAATGAAGCACCAAAAACCTTCCCTCAACCTGAACTCTTCAAAAAGAAGGTTATGGTGACTATTTGGTGGTGTACTGTTGGACTCATCCACTATAACTTCTTAAAACCTTGGAAAAACCATTACTGCAGAAACATATTGCCATGAAATTGCCAAAATGAACTAAAAACTGCTACTCCTCTGTCCCAGTCTGGTCAACAGAAGAGGGACAATGCTCGACCACACGTTTCACTAATGATGCTCCAGAAGTTGAGGGAACTTGGTTACAAAGTTCTTCCCTAAGACCTTTCTCCTACTGACTACTACTTTTTGAAGCACCTTGATGGTTTCCTGCAAAAGAAGGAGTTCAAAAATCAAACCGGTGCTGAAAGTGCATTCAAAGAGTTCATCAGCTCCAGAATTCTAGATTTTTATGTTACTGGAATAAACAAACTTGTATCTCATTATTTACATTTGACGGATAATTGTCCTCATCTTGTTTGTTGTTAACACGTTTCAGCTGATATACCCTCCAGCCTTCATCAGGTGTCTTGGGGAAATTTCGAACCTGGGTTCTCATTCCTAAGGTATTTTTTGATGCTATTATTATTATTCTTATTCAGGTCACTGCCTGGAATTGAACTCAGAATCTTGGGGTTAGTAGCCCGCGCTCTTAACCACTACACCATATGCCCATGGGCATATGGCATAGTAGTTAAGAACTGGAAAACTCTTAGGAACAATATTTAAATGTTACAAGCTGTCAATAAGACTAGATGGCCACAGCTGGATTGCCTTTGATCCTCTATGTTAAGGGTTGGTCTGGAGGTTATAAATACACAAACACATTAATTGAAACTCAAAATATAAAACAAAAACCTCCGTCAAAACTTACCACAATCAGTTCGCGACAGACTGAGCAGGTGTTCAATTCTACGTCTAGGGCTGCAGTATCTGCAGGGGCCGACGTTTTGCTACTGGGGATCTTTTTGCTCTGTACGGGGCCATATACGATGGGCATGTGTGTCGGAGGGAGGAGTTTGGGAGGGAACTCCCTCTGATATTCCTGCTTCAACCATCGGATCGTCAACGGGAGACGTTTCCAGGGCCCCACACGTAACATCTCTCCAAGGACCCGCAGACGATAAGAGTACATCAGCTCGGAACTCTTTTTTGCAGGGAAATGTTTAAGACGGCGAGACTTGGTGGGATGTTGCCAGGCCCATTCAAACTGTAATGAGAAAGAGAACGAGATGAGAACAGCAACAACAACAACAACACTGAGCCAATGACAGAAGCTGTATACATTCATTTGACTTGCTAGAAATAACAGCCAAACCTCTATCAAATTACACATTACCAGCTTAAACAACGGAAGATACATTAGATAATTTCTGAATACAAGACAGGATGGTCACAACTGGAACAGCTCTGATCATGGGTCTGCCGGATCAGGACTGACCTGGGGCTAAGCAAGGAAGGACACATTAGATAATGTAGTCCTAGATACACTATGTCTGAATAAAAGACAGGATGGTCACAGCTGGAACGTCTCTGATCATGGGTCTGCCGGATCAGGACTGACCTGGGGCTAAGCAAGAAAGGACACATAAGATAATGTAGTCCTAGATACACTATGCCTGAATAAAAGACAGGATGGTCACAGCTGGAACGTCTCTGATCATAGGTCTGCCGGATCAGGACTGACCTGGGGCTAAGCAAGAAAGGACACATAAGATAATGTAGTCCTAGATACACTATGTCTGAATAAACGACAGGATGGTCACAGTTGGAACATCTTTGATCAGAGGTCTGCTGGATCAGAAAAGACCTGGAGCTAAACAACAAAGAAGGACACATTAGATAATGTAGTCCTAGATACACTATGTCTGAATAAAAGACAGGATGGTCACAGCCGGAACGTCCTTGGTCGTTGGTCCAAGACATGTAGCATTAAGTGTGGAATATATGTTCTTTTATTCTTTCATTTGTTTTGGTCATTTGACTGCGGCCATGCTGGAGCACTGCCTTTAGTCGAACAAATCAACCCCAGGACTTATTCTTTGTAAGCCTAGTACTTATTTTATCGGTCTCTTTTGCCGAACCACTAAGTTACGGGGACGTAAACACACTAGCAAGTTGTCAAGCGATGGTGGGGGTACAAACACCGACACACACACACATATATATATATATATATAAATATATATATATATACGACGGGCTTCTTTCAGTTTCTGTCTACCAAATCCACTCACAAGGCTTTGGTCGGGCTCAAGGCTATAGTGGAAGACATTTGCCCAAGGTGCCACGCACCTTTTCTGGGCTGTAAATTTTGGTTTCAAGAGGTCAACTTGTATACCAGAGGCTACGGTAAAGTAGATCACAAGGGCCTTAAAGGACTCGGCAATGATGTGTGACCCTAAATTAGTGAAGACACAGGACGTAGAGAAATATAAAAAATGGTTGGATGTTTACTTACCCTCAAGGCTGAAATATTATTGGGAAAACCATGGACAATTAGCACCATTTCCCTAGGGGACAGAAGAAAGAGAAAAGAAAGGGCTGAGTTGATAATGTTAATAAGTATGGGACAAATATTATTTTGTTATCTTCTGTAATGACTACCAGCTCGTTATTTCATATCATAACACGAGATGATGCCTTCACAGACAAACTGATTTACTTAGTAAATGAAGACCATTTTATCTGACAACACCCTACCCACCCAAGCCATCAAATAAGAATAAGATTAATAATAATAATAATAATAATAATCATGATAAATGATGTCGGACTCTCCCATCAAAGACAATGCATGTGCGTTCAGCTTTTGTCAAACGAACTGCACAAACGATTTGTTTACAGTGGCCAAATGTATATATATATATCATCATCATCATCATCGTTTAACGTCCGCTTTCCATGCTAGCATGGGTTGGACGATTTGACTGAGGACTGGTGAAACCGGATGGCAACACCAGGCTCCAATCTGATTTGAGTTTCTACAGCTGGATGCCCTTCCTAACGCCAACCACTCAGAGAGTGTAGTGGGTGCTTTTACGTGTCAACCGCACGAAAACGGCCACGCTCGAAATGGTGTCTTTTATGTGCC
>NC_069010.1:3949524-3951862 GCF_001194135.2 Octopus bimaculoides
GCTTCATTCCTTGCGAGCTTACGTATGTCCTCAGCAGTTACAGCCCATGTTTCACTGCCATGTAGCATGGCTGTTCGTACGCATGCGTCATACAGTCTGCCTTTTACTCTGAGTGAGAGTCCCTTTGTCGCCAGCAGGGGTAAGAGCTCTCTAAACTTTGCCCAGGCTATTCTTATATATATATATATATATATATATATGTGTGTGTGTGTGTGTGTCTCCTTTTATTCCTCTGTCAAAGGGCATAGGCTTGAAACATAAAAGACTTTTCCATTTTTCTGAAGTGTTAAACTGCTTGTTGTTCCTACACCTGTCTTCGTCTTTTGTTTTTCTTCAAATTTGAACTATATATATATACACATATACACACGCACACATTTATTTATATACATATATAAATAGAGGATTGGCTTATTGGAGACTGGTTACTAATAGCAACACTTGTTTAGCAATTGCAATAAACAGCTTCAAAGCCTACACAAATCCACACAAAATTCATAAAATCTCTCACCATGGGCCGCGTCCACTCGTCTTCCAGGCCCCACCAGCCTGCTTTCCACTGTTGTGTTGCCGGACACGTCTGTTTGGATCGACAGTGTATCCAATGTAGACTCGATCCTTATAAACTGGGTTGATGTTGTAAAGAAGATAGACCCCGAAGAAATCTTCAATTTCATTTGGGGACTCTTCCATGATGACAATTAAGGGGCTGCAACTGTTTTGGTCTGAAAGCAGTAAAGAGATGAATATAAGAGAAAAAGATATGAGATGTGTCATAACTATGATCATTCAATCGTCACATCAATCAAGGAGTCTCGCCTAGCAAGCTATTGGGGGGGGGGCTGTTTTGATCTGAAAGTAGTTGTTGGCACTCCATCGCTTACGATGTTGAGGGTTCCACTTGATCCGATCAACAGAACAGCCTGCTCGTGAAATTAATGTGCAAGTGGCTGAGCACTCCACAGACATGTGTACCCTTAACGTAGTTCTTGGGGCTATTCAGCGTGACACAGAGTGACAAGGCTGACCCTTTGAATTACAGGCACAACAGAAACAGGAAGAAAGAGTGAGAGAAAGTTGTGGTGAAAGAGTACAGCAGGGTTCGCCACCATCCCCTGCCGGAGCCTCGTGGAGCTTTAGGTGTTTTCGCTCAATAAACACTCACAACGCCTGGTCTGGGAATCAAAACCGCGATCCTATGATTGCGAGTCCGCTGCCCTAACTACTGGGCCATTGCACCTCCACTCTGAAAGTAGTAGAGAGATGGAGAAAAGAAAGAGATATGAGGTGTGGTGTAACACAACCATCTTGTCATCACATCAATCAAGGGGTCCCGTCTTTCAAGGTACCAGGGGTCAAAAAAAAAAGAGGGTGGCTGCAACTGTTTTGGGTCTGAAAGATGAAGAGAAAAAGACATGGTGTAACAATGACCATCCAGTCATCAATGAAGGGAACTTGTCTTGCAAACTATAAGGGGTCAAAAAAAAGGGGGCTACAACTGTTCTGGTCTGATAGTAGTCAAGAGATAAAGAAAACATGTTGTAACCCAGGGGTTTTCAAACTTTTTGACTTGCGGACCCCTTTATATTTCAGCTTATGAAATTAATGCATAAATATTTGCTTAAAATAACATACATTTTTACATTTATTTATTTAACAGTATTTAACAAAATAGGTTTATTGTCAATTAAAAGATTTCGATTAAAAAAACATATATAAAATCAAATTGCCCATAAAAAGTATTTGCTGTTCACGGACCCCCTGTGGTCCGCAGACCACAGTTTGAAAACCCCTGTTGTAACCAATGATCAGCCTATCATTACATCAATCAAGGGGTCTCGTCTTACAAGCTGTTTGGGTACCTCACACATGCTAGGGCCACAAAAGTGAACACAGTTATCTGACCTGCCTGAGCCTGTCAAACAGTCCAACCCATGCCAGCATGAAAAACATATACTAAAGGACGATGATAATGATGATGGTGATAACAACGGGCTTCTTTCAGTTTCCATATACCAAATACACTCACAAGGCTTTGGTCAGTCCAGGATTTTAGTAGAAGATGCCATGCTCGGGTTAGGGTTGGGCCAAGGTGCCACGCAGTGGGACTGAACCCGGAACTATGTAGTTGGGAAGCAAACTTCTTAAGATCCACCTGGAACGTTCTTCAAAAGCTAGCCTGGTAGAGACGGACTATATGTAATCTGAACCTTTCCCCCACTTATTTATTAATTTTTTTTACGGAATCCCACGTTTTAGGCTATGGAGATTCCGATTCTGAAAAAAATTTTTTTGAAAGATTTCAATCCCCCCCTCCACCAAGCAGGCTATTTACATG
>NC_069010.1:3953002-3955549 GCF_001194135.2 Octopus bimaculoides
GGTTGCGGGAGTATTTCTCAAATCTTCCAGCTATGGGTCCCAGACAACACAGTCACCTCCCTCTCAAGTGCCAGTAGACATTGAGTCTTGGTCTCACGTGTTTATTAGGGATGATTCTGTCAAAGGACCCCTTGTTTCTCCCTATAAAGGACCCTTTCGTGTGCTTTCTTGCACTCCAAAGTTCTTCAAGGTCGACGCTAATGGTCGTACAGAGATTGTGTCTGTCGACCGTCTGAAAAAAGCGTACCTTGACAAACCCTCAACTTCCGTGGACGACGTGCCACTACAAAACTCAAAAAGCCAGAAGACTCAATTTCAGTCGATTTATCTGACTTTACTTTGTTAAGTATATAATTTTTCTGTTTAAATTCAAAAATAACAATCAAGTGGAAGTGAAAAATATGTACGGCGTGGCAAGAAGCTTGCTTCCCAACCACATGCTTCCGGGTTCAGTCCCACCTGTGTGATACCTTGGGCAAGTGTCTTCTACTAGAGCCTCGGGAAAACCAAAGCCTTGTGAGTGGATCTGGTAGATGGAAACCGAAAGAAGCCCGTCATGCGTGTGTGTGTGTGTGTGTGAGCGAGTCTTTGTATCGTGTATGTGTGTGTGTGTGTGTGTGTGTGTATATATATATTCACAGAGTCTATTGTTTATTTAGAATCATCAGTGTTTATATTAATGCAATGTGTGTGTGTGAAACACAACGGATTTTAAAATGTCAAGAGATTCAGTGTTAATATTATATGAAATCGCCGAAACTTTATATAATATTATACATAGTTATGGATATAAAGATACATATAGGCATTATATATCAACGTGTATACAGGAAAGACTTGAAAAATACAAATTTACCAAATATAATATACCACCAGTAGCTGTTGAATAATTCCCCGCCAACAGGAAAGATTTGATCGTAAACACCAACTTGGCGGGATTTCTTCTTTTCTCTCTCTCTCTCTATATATATTTATCTGTTTCTTCTCTCTCCCTTTCGCTTTGCTTTTCTCTTTCTATCTTTCCCTCTGAGTGTGTGTGTGTATATATATATATATATATATATATATATATATATATATTAGGTGATCTTTCGATTTGCCACTGTATATATGTGTTTGTCCGTCGGACTATCCGGATGTGTCTTTCTCTGTCTCTCTTTCTCTATATTTATCTGTTTCTCTCTGTCTCTCTCCTTCTCATATCTTGTTCTATATGCCTTTCTCTCTCTCCCTCATCTATCGAACTGTCTCTCCGTCTCTGCCTCACCCTATCTCCCTTTCTCTCCGTGTCTCTCTATCGATCACACTGTTTCTCCCATTTTCTTTCTCTCTTTCTGTCTCCGCCCTCTCCCCCAACCTTATCTTCAACCTCCCTCGGAGTATCTTTCCCCCCTCCCTCTCCCTTTCTACTCCTCCTTACTTCCTTCCTTGCCCCCGCTCCCATCGCCGCTCTGCTCTTGTTACTCCGGTCACACGCAGCAACACAGTTACTTCCCTTCCACTGCAAACAGAGAGGTCTTAACATGTTCCATCAGAACATCCACTTCACGCGTTCATTCAAAGAACAGATACTTCAATCGATTGAGTTATTGAATATCTTTGTTCATACACATGATGGATAATCCGAAATCCATGTGTCTAACACACGTGAGCGTGCCTACGAAGTCAAAAAGCAGCACAGCTCCCATGACTTTCAGAAATATTTTTTTCACACCCAAAGTTGCTGAAGCATGGAACAAACTACCTGCATCAGGTGTTAGCTGCCAAGACATTGCAACCTTTAAAACCTCCATGCTTCCTGAAATTCACTAACACTACACCTGGTATCCCCCTCCCTCCATACGCATACACACATGTATATCATGACTCATATACTGTTTACTTTCCTGACTTTTGTACATAATTCTGTGTACTGTACTTGCACTTTTGATGAGTTGTAGTGGACATGAGAACTGTACACAATAATTTTATAAATGGTTGATAGTTGTAATAGAGACATTAGTCTCTCTCTATCACCTTTCAACAGCATTATATATCAAGTAACAGTAGAACAATTAACAATATAATATAAAAATAAGTTTTATTTTTTGATGATGCTTGGTTTTATAAGTCCTGTGTCACTCAGCTTAGCAGCCGCTGATTAATTGGTAATGAGTATTGGAAGGTTAAGAGCTTCCTTGATGCATGCCAGAAGAGTAAATAGCTGTCATATCGATAGCATCGTGGTGAAGAGTGCTTCGTTGAGGAGCGAGGTGTTGTCACGTCGAAGGTCTCTCACTCAACTGAGTTATAAAACGAAAGTAACTCTTTAAGTACTAGTTTTACTACGCATGTGCACTCAAGGGGCTTCCGGAAAGGCAAGTGCAGAATAGTACTTCCTCAATGGCAGCTATAATTTCGAGCCACTACAATTTCATTATTCAGGATCACAACATATAGGTACATTGCAAAATAATTTCTTTTCCTCAACAGGCCCTGCCCTGTTTAACATTGTCCCGAAACAGATAAAAGAGGAAAAGGACCCTATCAGCTTTAAACGGAGTCTAG
>NC_069010.1:3959488-3960103 GCF_001194135.2 Octopus bimaculoides
TATATATATATATATATTTATATATATATATATATATTTGACGACTGGCCCCCATGCCAACGTCTCCTCCATTGGAGACTAAACCCTGCTTGCGAAGACCTGTTGGGGCAAGCAAAAGCGAAATCGTGATGGCACCACAGTTCGAGTGTGATCGTTACCAGCATCGCCTTCCTGACACTTGTGCCGCAGCTCTTCGCATTCCTGGCACTTGTGCCGGTGGTACTTGAAAAATCATTCGAGCGAGATCGTTGCCAGTGCCGCTAGACAGGTTCCTGTGCAGGTGGCACATAAAACACACCATTTTGAGCGTGACCTTTGCCAGTACCGTTTGACTGGTCCTAGTGCCAGTGGCACGTAAAAGCACCCACTACACTCTCAGAGTGGTTGGCGTTAGGAAGGGCATCCAGCTGTAGAAATTCTGCCAAATCAGATTGGAGCCTGGTGTAGCCATCTGGTTCACCAGTCCTCAGTCAAATCGTCCAACCCATGCTAGCATGGAAAGCGGACAGTAAACGATGATGATGATGATGATGATGATGACACACACACACATATATATATACATATATACACTTATACACATATATATATATATATATATATATATATATATAT
>NC_069010.1:3962526-3963691 GCF_001194135.2 Octopus bimaculoides
GATCCGTGTCTTCTACTATAGGCTCAGGCTGAACAAAGCTTTGTGAGTGGATTTGGTAGGCGAAAACTGAAAGAAGCCCATCGTGTGTCTGTGTGTGTGTGTGTGTGTGTGTGTGTCACCTTCCTGGTACTTGTGCCAGTGGCACGGGAATAGTCATTTGAGGGAGATCGTTGCCAGTGCCGCTGGACTGGCCCCTGTGCGGGTGGCATGTAAAATACACCATTTCGAGTGTGGCCGTTGCCAGTACCGCCTAACGCCAACCACTCCCAGAGTGTAATGGGTGCTTGTATGTGCCACTGGCACGAGGGCCAGTCACATACAAACACACAAACACATACACACAGTCACATTCATACACATTCACACACACATACACACACATTCACACGCTCACAAACACACACACTCACACACACACATGATTGTGCCTACAAGTTCATACATACACACACTCGTTCACACACATGCACACTCCTCATTCCAGGGCTTCTCTCTCGTAGGGATGAAGGTGGGCCCTAGAAAGACTAAGAGGGGTGAGGGGAAGATTGAAGCACCCAACAAATTCCAATGTTTTGATAAATTTGTTCCCTCTACCCATCATGATCCCTGGGGTAGGGCAGCAGAGAAACGAGGGTCAGATGGATGGAGATTATATTTAGTGGCTTCTTGTTAATGAACGAAGATTAGGGGACAACAGCCAGAGGGGTTACTCATCAGGGCAAGGGTGGATTGGTAGTTGTTTGACAACTGCTTGTTTAGAAGATGTAACCACCACTACCACCACCACCACTGCATATCATTAGGTATTGTGTGCCCCTAAAGCACATTATTATGTTGCACCCCTAAAACCACAACCAACACTATCACTGTCATCAACACCATCACTATAGCCACAGCCTCTACCACAACCATCACCACCACCACTACCACCAGCAACGCAACCACCATCACTACACTCACCACAGCCACCACCACTACCACAACTACAACTATCATAACCACCACTACCACCACCACCACTACCACCACAACCACAACCACTACCACCACCACCATCATCACCACAGCTACTATCACCACTCTGACACCTCCATCAACACCACCGGCACCCCAACCAATCATTACTTGCACATCACTGTGTATTGCATACCCCCAATGACACCCC
>NC_069010.1:3964273-3964740 GCF_001194135.2 Octopus bimaculoides
AGAGGAGGAGGAGGAGGAGGAGGAGGAGGAGGAAGGGTGGTGGTGGCGTTGGGTGTCGAAGAAGTTGGGTAGTGGTGGGTAGAACCGAGGTGTGTGACCCCGTTTGATGTTGAAGTGATTTCCTTGGACCTTGTCACCCGTTGTTATCTCCTTGACAAAACATTGTCACCAATGCAACCACCGCCACCACCGTCGCCACAGTCACCACCACCGCCCATACCAAAACCACCACCACCAACATTTGCTATCATTATACAGGCTCCATTGCATTTAGAGGAGAATCTCTGTAGTCACTTCAGTTGCTAGAAATAGAAGCCAAATCTCAATCATAGATATCCTTTCCACACCATACCACCAAACACCATACCACCAAACACCATACCACCAAACCACCATACCACCAAACCACCATACCACCAAACACCATACCACCAAACACCATACCACCAAACACCATACCACCAAAC
>NC_069010.1:3966696-3967437 GCF_001194135.2 Octopus bimaculoides
GCGGTACTGGCAACGGCCACGCTCAAAATGGTGCATCTTATGTGCCACCCGCACAAGAGCCAGTCCAGGGGCACTGGCAATGATCTTACTTGGCTTGCCGGATATATATATATATAAATTGAGGGAGGTGAACAAGTAAAATCAGGCTACATGTATTTCTTTGCTAACTGATCCTCTAATGTAACAATTATTGAATGAGGGATGCTCAACTAAGCTATTCATCAGGCTGAGAATTGCTTAATTATATGGAGGTTAAATTGGCTCTTAGGAATCCTAAGTTAACTCACTGCAGATGTGAGTTGAAATGATTTATGAAGCCAGAGGAACAGAATGAAAAGACAAATGTTTGAAGAAATAAAACAGCCGAGAAGTAAGAAAAGGAAAGTATAAGGTGAAATATGTGGAAGTGTGTATTGTATAAGATTATTCAGACTGTTGATGGGAGAGTCCATCTTAGACAAAACCACAACAGCTTCATGTCATTCTTTTTTCTGTACAAAAAGTAAAACACAATTAAAGAAACATTTATTATATTTATAGAAGGAAAGACACTCAAGGGCCATTGGAAAGATGCTTGAGGGTCATGTGTGACCCTGAGAGCTGTGGTTGAGAACCACTGATCTAAGATGTCTGTATCTCCATCCACTATCTGAAATGCCAGTGCCACCATCTGCTATATTTAGTGTTTGTGCCACAGTCAGCTATTTGCAAGATCACTGACCCTGCCCACAATGTATAGAG
>NC_069010.1:3967447-3967759 GCF_001194135.2 Octopus bimaculoides
AAAGAGCCAGTACCTATTTCTGCTATGTTTAATGTCACTGCCCCTGTCTCTTATCTGTGGTACCTTTCCACTATCTGAAATGCCAGTGCCACCATCTGCTATATTTAGTATTTTCTGCTCCAGTCAGCTATTTACAAGATCACTGACCCTGCCCACAATGTATAGAGCCAGTACCTATTTCTGCTATGTTTAATGTCACTGCCCCTGTCTCTTATCTGTGGTACCTTTCCACTATCTGAAATGTCAGTGCCACCATCTGCTATATTTAGTGTTTGTGCCACAGTCAGCTATTTGCAAGATCACTGACCCTGT
>NC_069010.1:3968185-3969506 GCF_001194135.2 Octopus bimaculoides
ACAAGATCACTGACCCTGCCCACAATGTATAGAGCCAGTACCTATTTCTGCTATGTTTAATGTCACTGCCCCTGTCTCTTATCTGTGGTACCTTTCCACTATCTGAAATGTCAGTGCCACCATCTGCTATATTTAGTTTTTTCTGCTCCAGTCAGCTATTTGCAAGATCACTGCCCCTGCCCACAATGTATAGAGCCAGTACCTATTTCTGCTATGTTTAATGTCCCTGCCCCTGTCTCTTATCTGTGGTACCTTTCCACTATCTGAAATGTCAGTGCCACCATCTGCTATATTTAGTGTTTGTGCCACAGTCAGCTATTTGCAAGATCACTGACCCTGTCCACAATGCATAAAGCCAGTATCCCTGTCTGCTATGCTTAATGTCAATGCCACTACTGACTGTGTTACCAGATCAAGCTGTGGAGTTTATTAAAGAACAATTTGATTGTGAAAGATAAACTGAAGTATCAGTGGCCAGGGCGTACATGTATGATAAAAAGACTTTGATATTTGATAATAATTATAAATAAATTAAATAACCTGCTTCTTGCACATCATCCATTCTCTTTCCTGAGCCACTCCAATACCTCTCACTTTACCATCTGCCATACTGATATTTATTTCCCTTTAGATGCACCTCCACCCCTGTCCGTCAGTCATTATATTGACCTCAATTCACATCTTAAATCATATGTCAAAACCCACTGTTGTTCCCAGGTATACTCTGATCCCAAGTCGTACCAACTATCAAGGTCCCAGCTATGAGTTGACTAGTTGAAAATATGTGTAAAAGAAATATAAAAAGTGGAGGAGAAATGCCTTCATTTCATATAGTTTAATATCTTTTTATAAATATATAAATATATATATGCATTTAAATTAGCTTTTCAAGGGGCCTTGTACAGTAATCAGTTCTCGTGACAGAGGGGTTGAAAAGCTAATTTAAACAGCAAAAATCGGTTGGATTTCACAACATCCATATAATATGCATATATTTATAAGAAGATATTAAACTATATGAAGTGAAGGCATTTCTCTTCCACTTACTCTTTTACTTGTTTCAGTCATTTTTGACTGCGGCCATGCTGGAGCAGCGCCTTTAGTCGAGAAAATTGAGCCCGGGACTTGTTCTTTGTAAGCCTAGTACTTATTCTATTGGTCTCTTTTTGCCAAACCGCTAAGTTACGGGGACGTAAACACACCAGCATCGGTTGTCAAGCGATGTTGGGGGGGGGGACAAACACAGACACACAAACATATACACATGCATACACATACACACACACACACACACATATATATATATATATATATATATATA
>NC_069010.1:3969594-3970562 GCF_001194135.2 Octopus bimaculoides
ACATATATACGACGGGCTTCTTTCAGTTTCCGTCTACCAAATCCACTCACAAGGCTTTGGTCAGCCCGAGGCTATAGTAGAAGACACTTGCCCAAGGTGCCACGCAGTGGGACTGAACCCAGAACCATGTGGTTGGTAAACAAGCTACTTACCACACAGCCACTCCTGTGCCTATTATTTTTTTTTCACACATATTTTCAACTCACAATTTTGCCATGTGGTATATACTGAATCTTCAGTATCTTTACACTTTGTATATTTTTATATTGATATATATATGTCCACAATATATAGAGCCAGTACCTCCAATACCTCTCACCTTACCATCTGCCATACTGGTATTTATTTCCCTTTAAATGCACCTCCACCCCTGTTCATCAGTCTACTCTGATCCCAAGTAGTACCAACTGTCAGAATCCCAGCTATGAGTTGACTAGGACATGTGATGATAATCCCTCTGGGCATGGTGATGCAGAGAAATGCCTTTAATTAGTGTCAGGGCATGCAGTAAAACCACCAGGTGCAAGGGAGCCCTAGCTATTGTTACAGCATCCTTCTAGAAGGGTGACACTTTGATATAAAACCTGCTGTTTCACACAGTTACAGGTCATCTTATTTGGCCTGTCACTAGATACTTATCACAGAGACTCAGAGAGGGGTATTTGTGTAGTACAACTACCTATCGTTGTAATCACTTGTCATTGCATCTACTAAAAGCCTTATGGTGACAGAAGAAAAGTGACGAGTGCAGACCTATCCAGTTGGAAGTGTAGAGAAGGTTACGACGTTTGCCTGTCACTTATGCTTCAGACCATGCAGATCTGCAACGGAACTGCTTAGTCATCTGAAAGGTAATGGATGGAAATTGAGAAACAGCATTCACAAGGAAGCACAAGGACACAGCAATCATCTGTGACGATGGAGCAATCACTGCAGATGTGTATGTGGGTATATATATATATATATAT
>NC_069010.1:3971052-3974894 GCF_001194135.2 Octopus bimaculoides
TATATATGTATGTATGTATAAGAGTGTATAATGATTTATACACAAAGACCCTTGACAGGACTTCTTACATGCTAAAAAGAGCAGTTAAACTGAAACCATAAAAATATAATTCTTTAGGCACACTGTTAATTGCACTAGAGTGAACAAAATATAAAAATTAGTTAATCCCATACTCGAGTTTTGCTATTAATGCTCAAATAAATTAATTTAGCATCTGTAGCTCATCAGTGGGATCACTAAAGAATGCATAATTATGTAGCTTTAATACATACTGGAAACATTGTACAAGACAGCTCCCTCTTCATACATTATGTATGTATGTATGTCTATATATATATATGTGTGTGTGTGTGTGTGTATATATAAATATATATATCTTTAATCTTTTACTTGTCTCAGTCACTAGACTGTGGCCAAGCTGGGGCACAGCCTTGAGAAATTTTTAGGCGAATGAAACAACCCCAGTACTTAAATTTGTTGCTAAGTCTGGTACTTATCCTATTGGTGTCTTTTTTGCTGAATCACTAAGTTACAGGAACATAAACACACCAGCACCGGTTGTCAAGCAGTGGTGGGGGACAAACACAGACACACACACATACATGCATACATACACACACACACACATGACAAGCATCTTTCAGTTTCCATCTACCGAATCCACTCACAAGGTTTTGGTCAGCCTAAGGCTATAATAGAAGACACTCGCCCAAGGTACCATGCAGTGGAACTGAACCTGGAACCATGTAGCTAGGAAGCAAGCTTCTTACTACACACCCATGTCTGCACCTAACCCATGTAATTTATAAACTTGTTTTTGCAAAAACAAAAACAAACTTTAGGGGGTGCATAAATTACCAGAGTAGATCATTTCCAGAATATTTTAGTAATTTTTTCGTTGGAATATGATGTTAAAATGTAAACATTTGTACTGGAAGTTGACTCATTTAATGTCAGAATAGATTTTTACAGTAAAAATATAATGAAGCTGACTTTTATTCAGGCTGGACAGTATAATGCTTACTTTTTCCATATAAATTTACTAAAACCATTAAATGGTTAAATACTCTTTGAAGTTTGATGTTCATGCCGGTAATCACGGTCCAGGCCATATTTTACATTGCTTGGAGTTCCTACCTATCGCAATAGAGCCCAGAAATTTCCTTAAATAGATCAATTTTTCTCTGCTTAAGAAATCTAGCTTGCATTTGCCTCCAGGAAGCTATTGCTCGCTTTCTCCATATTAGGAAAATGAAATTCATCACCACTACCAGCTCTTAATGCATCTAATGCTGACAACATCATAATTCATCCTCGTGCATGTAAACTCACTAAGTGAATATGACTTAGTATTCCTACGGAAACCTTTATTTACCTTATACGATGTTTAACGTCGTCTCACAATCATGCTGAATTATGCAGCGATCTTATGTTCTCTTCATAGAACACTTGTAATGTATGTATTACCATTTCTTTTGGTATAGCAGATTTCTGCTATTCTTCTTTGTCTTCTCACAGATGTGCATATTCTGACAAGTCACTTCTTAAATTCGCACCTCTCTTGTTCAATAAAAACCGAGTTAAACTTGCAAGGCTGTTTATTTTCTCCTTTCAATTTTTAATGTTTATTTTTAGTGGGTTACCAAACTATCAGTCTGGTCTCCTGGCTAAAACGGTAACGACAAATTTTTAAGTGTGAAAGTGATTAAAATGTTGATACTCTGTATCAACAAGAATAGGCAGAAAATCAGAGCTTGAGTCAAGAAGGCACTTTCAACCAATTAGAATTCTGTTTACTTAATCACCTTCCTCTGTCGGTTGTGTAAAGTGTCATCCAAACTGATGTTTATTGGTAATTAAACATATTTTACAACACTTGTGTGTATTTATCAGCTGTGTTTTTGTTGATAACAATTATCAACAACTTTTCCTGTGATCTTGATTTGAGAAGACATACAGCAATATGCTAAAGATTGGATATAATCACTTGTGGGCAAGAAATGAAAAATAAAGTTTATTATAAACAACACAAACACTTCGTAATTTAATAGCTTTCAATGTGATACCTGTTAAACTGAAATTATTTTTATTTAATGAATATTTAATAAAATCTAATCATAAGTAAGTGAAATTATGCTAAATACAACTAAATTGAAAACCTTTTTCCCCACTGGCCATATCAGCAATTCTGAAAACTTTTAGGGGTGAAGCTTTTATGAGTAGAAGCTTTTTTTAACAATCGTTATCCTGAAAACCACCTGCATAAATTACACAAGTGTGAAAATTGCATGGATTTTTACGGTATATAATAATAAAAGTGAAATTCCTGTGAAAATTTCAATTGGCTGGATAACTGAAGAGATGTTGGCATGGGCTCCCACCCTGACATTGGAAACTTGGAGTTTTATCATGGCTACTGAATAAGTGTCGCATATTTTTACAGATAAATTCCTCTATTTGCATAATATCGAGGTTTCTTTCTTTCTTTTGTTGTTCTTCCTGTCAAATATATATATATATATATACATACATATACATGCATAGATATATACACAGACATGACAGAAATAAATAGAAACACCATAAAACATTGTTTTATGTTTATTTTAACTTGAAAAGGTTTATATTTTTCATTAATTGACATTTTTATGTTTCAGGTTGTGCATGTGACTGTTTACTCATGCCACGTACAAAAGAAGTCTTGGAACTGTCTGAATTTAAAGAGACCGTATTGTGGGTGAATCTGAAGGTGAACTTGGCATAAAATTGCAGAAAACTTTGGGATCCCACTTTCTACAGTTACTAAGAGTGTTTGTGCAATTCACCAGAGAGGGGAACGAGTCCAAATCACCTCGCCCAGTTCAACCAGGGCCCTCTGACAGGACCCTTTGCTTTGTTAAGAGAAGTCTGGAAGATGGTCTTCATTCGAAGGCCTCTGAGATAGCAGAACAAATTGGTGTCAGTTCCAGAACAGCTGTCAGGTATCTCCACAAACTTGACTACATTGGCAGAGCAGCAAGAAGGAACCACATCTTCGACCAGCCAATATCAAGCGGAGAAAATATCGGGCCAGTGAGATGGTAGAGAAGCCACTAGCATTTTGGGACACTGTCATATTCTCTGATGAGTCCAGATTTGCTTTATTTTCTGAGAGTAGTTGAGTGTGGGTCTGGAGACTCTGTGATCAAGAATTTGATGTTAAAAGATTGCAGTCAACAATAAAACATGGTGGCTATTCTGTGATGGCCTGGAGAGCAATTTAGTGCAATGGTCGACCAGAGCTGGTGGAGTGTGAGGGAAACATAAACTCAGATAAATATGTGTCCATATTTCAGAGAAGACTCCTTCCAATCTTTTCAAATGGTGAAATGGTTAAAGATGACTCTTTATTTATGGAAGATGGGGCTCTTTGTCACATAGCTAAAAAGACCCAAGACTGGTTGGAAGAGAATAGCATAAGAAAGCTTCTTTGGCCAAGCCAGTCACCAGATATGAACTCTACTGAACACCTCTGGAGCATACTGAACAGAACATTCTGTAAAAAGAACAAGAAAGTATTCTCAAAGCCAAATCTTTTGAGATTACTGCATGAAAATTGGCAAGAAATTCCTGAAGAGAATATTTCTCATCTGATCAGTAGCATGCCTAATAGGGTCCTTGCATTGGAAAACACAAAGGGCATGTCTACTAAATATTAGATATTCATATCGTAATAATTAATAAATAATTTGAATGTATAAGTTCAGATTTAAATAAATATTCATGATTATAAGGGTGTCTATTTACCTCTGTCATGTCTGTGTACAGAGACATATATATATATATATATATATATATATATA
>NC_069010.1:3974924-3979632 GCF_001194135.2 Octopus bimaculoides
TATATGCCCTAACTCTTCGAAACGCCGGTGTTTTAATGGTGGCAGCTGATGAAGGATATGTTCTCTATGTGGCCTGCTTGTTTTTTGTACCTTGTTTATCATTTTGTCCATGTTTTTTTGCAACGTCATGTACCCAGATATGTATCTATATGTACATGTAGATGAAGGTATGTACATACATGTACATATATATGCATATACTCATATATTGTTTATATATATATATACATACATATATACACACATACATGCACATATATATTCACATACACACATGTATATACACTTGCATATATATATAAACATACATATACACATGCACACACATTTATATATATATATATATATATATATATATATATATATATATATATATATGATGATATATATATATATATATATACACACACACACACACACGATATATGTATATCACAATATATCTTTTATATAATTATTGTAGGGATAAAGCCTTGGTTATTGTAGCTCCTCCCAGTCGCTCATCCGTTGTGTAAAAACGCAATCTTCTTGGCGCAACATTTTTGAAATATCATGACCTCTGTAGTTAGTTTGACACTACGCAGCGACTATAAGTGATTGCTTAATAATTGGCCACTGAGAACAAACGTTCTCTAAAGCAGAATCAAGAAGATATCATTTTCCTGCATGCTCTGGAAGATCTCAGAATCTGAGCAGCACATCATTGCCACCTTGGTAACATTATACATGGGAAGATGCCTCGTTACTCCAAGATTCCAAGATCACACACTGATTGTGATTCCGAGATTGTCATATACCCTGGTCCTGTCTATTTTGATTATGATCTGTTAGTGGGCTGATAGCAGAGCACTTAAAATGCTTTGGCACTGAAAACTGCATGTTATTTTCTGCAGCCTGGTTATGTGTGCATTATCCCCTTATATATTCCTACATCTTCCCTTCTCTTCACAGCTCCAACCCCTTGCACATCACTCCACTGCTTTCTGTTCTATTCTCCTTCCTGAGCCACTCCCTTATTTTCCACCTTTACCCCTCAGCACACTTTTGGGATTAAGTCGATTACATCGACCCAGTGCGTAACTGGTACTTGATGAAAGGCAAAGTCTACCTCGGCGGAATTTGAACTCAGAACGTAGCGGCAGACGAAATACCGCTAAGCATTTCGCCCTGTGTGCTAACGTTTCTTATTTCTTTGTTGCCCAGTTATATATATATGTATATATATATATTACTGTTAACACCTCGTTCAGAGATTTAACATTGCTTGTTTTCACTTTTTCGATATCAGTGAATAACTTCACTGGAAAAAGACTTATATATTGCCAAGGGATTGTCATTCTCATCAAAGGTCGGCGATTATCGTACGCTGAAGAAGGGAAATAACCCTGAAACTCGGGTCCGTACGTATCGCAGATCAAGATGGGAAGGATAACTTCCCTTGGCAAAAATAGACAGGACACAGATATGTGTCGATAAGCCAGCTGGAGGAGATGTTCTCCTGGGGCTAAAAGCAACAGTAACATCCACCCTTAGGGGTCAGCCACATTTAAATGGCAAATATACTTCACTTTATCGTGCAGTTACTGTTAACACCTCGTTCAGAGATTTAACATTGCTTATATATATATATATATATATATATATATAACTGGCACTCCATCGATTACAACGCTTGTGTCTTGTATATGTAAATAATTGAAAATAAACCAATCAGATGCTAATATTAAAAAAACTGGAAATAGGATGCAGTACATATATGTTTTATGTACCAAACTTTAATTAAACGGGTTATTATTTCTAACATTGCATTGTCTGGTTTGGGAGCTAGCAGAGGTCACCTTTTTACTCTAGATAAATCCAGTCCTCTTGTCGTCTCCATAAATACGATCCCTTGTAATTTTATCCATCAGCTGTCAATGTCCTGCTGTTCAAGAGACAGGAATCAGGGCGACCAAAGTAGTTCTCGAAAACGGAGAAGGACAGTCTGTAAAAGTCCAGAGGTAGAATCAATAACAGCCAACATCTTTCGCAAACCACACTTGGTTACATTGCACTATGCAGTCCTAGATATACTGTATCTGAATATAGGATAGGATGGTCACGACAGGAATGGCCTTATTTTGTCTACTACAATAAGGCGGTGAGCTGGCATGCAGGGCGAAATGCTTAGCGGTATTTCGTCTGCTGTTACGTTCTGAGTTCAAATTCCGCCGAGGTCGACTTTGCCTTTCATCCTTTCGGGGTCGATTAAATAAGCACCAGTAATCGACTCAATCCCTTTGTCTGTCCTTGTTTGTCCCCCTCTATGTTCAGCTCCTTGTGGGCAATAAAGAAATAAGAAGCAGACATAAAAATACTTTTACGAATAACGCGCCACAAGCAATCAGACGGCTGCGGCAGTCACCACGTGACACTATCTCTTGCATCACCTCCCCTTCTTTGTACATAATTTGTGTCTCTCTTTCCCCCCTCCCTTATGAAATCTATGTTTCTCTCTTTCCCTCTTTCCTCTTCTATTTCCTCCTATACACTCTTTGTTCCTCTCTTTTCATCTCGTTTTACAGTAGCTGTAGCCCTCCTTCTCTTTGTTTCTCCTATCTTTTCTATTGTCTCTCTTTTCCTCTCCTTTACATTCTACTCTTCATCTTCTCTTCCTCATCTTCTTTTCTCTATATACCACTTTACTATTTCTCTCCCTACCCCTCTCTTTCAGTAGCTCTTTTACTCTCTTCACTTCTCTTTCTGTCTATTCATTCTACTATTTTCCCCATCCACTTTATTCTTCTCGATCTCAACCCTATTAATTCTTTCACCTTCCCTCTCTCTTTCAGTGGTTAGTTTACCCTTCTCCCTCTCTCCTTCAGTAGTTAGTTCACCCTTCTCCCTCTCTTTCTGTGAATTCCTGTGACTTTTCCTCATTTCACTCATTTTCCGCCCCCTTTAATGCTTTATTACTAGCCTACGTCATCATCCAACATTTGACTCTTCGCGTTACCGTCTCCTCCCTTAATTCCATCTCTCAGTTTGCAGACGACACACACACACACACACACACACACACACACACACACTACATTTACATACTTACGGACATAATACACATACATATTTGTGTGTGTGTGTGGTCTGGCTGTTATCTTCTACCCTGTCTTCCACTCTGCCGTTGTCTTAAAGGTCAGAGGTCACAGATTAGGGTTGCTGTGTCACCTCGCAGTGTCTTTGACGAGCAGAAGATAGTGGGATGGAAAGAAGGGTAAAAACTGAAAGAGAGGACGAATTATGGGGGAATTAGAGAGACGGAGAGGGAGAAGAAATGGATGAGAATACATACATAGTGAGAGTGGAATAAATAGAGAGAGAAAGTCAACGGAGAATGGATGGAGAGGAGAACGAGAGAAAATAGTAGACGTAGGAGGAAAATGAAAGCGAGAGACAATGAGAAAGACAAAGAGGGGAAAAGGAGATACATAGAGGGAGAGAAAGGGAGATAGAGAGAGAGACAGAGTTAACGATATAGAGAAAGAGAGAGTGATATAGACGAGAGATAGAGAAAGGAAGACATAGACAGAGAGATATACAGAAAGGAACGGTTAGAATGAAACATATATCTATCACCCTCTCTCTGTCTCTCTCTTCCCCTTTTAGCCTATATTACTAATTTACACTCACCCACCTCTATAAAACACATCCGCACACACACACATCAATGTATGTGCATACACACATATATACATGCCTATATACATTCATCAATACATGTACATGATAATATATATATAAGAGATTGTCCCGGGTAGCTCAGTTGTCACCCCGTACCCGACAAGAACAACTTGCCTCCTGCCTCTCTCTCTCTCTCAATCTCAATCTCCATCAGTTTTCTTTTGGTCCGCTGCCTTATTCTGAAGAAATCATGGCATCAGGTTTAGCAGGAAAATGGATTCTAGAAAGTAGTGAAAACTTCGACGAGTATATGACGGTCCTCGGTGAGTTTTATTGAATTCTTCTGGGGTTGATGCAGTCGGTTATATCAGGACATAACTACACAATCAGGCCCCACTACCACCTCATCTTTGTTCTTTCATAACTTTCAGAGTAATGGATGATTTTAAATGAAATTTTCTACGGTATAGATTAAGATTATATGTCTTGTTTTTAATCTTTTATTTGTTTCAGACGTTAGACTACGATCATGTAGGGGCACCGCCTTTGTTCGACATAAGGACTTACCGTTTTTACTAGTTTTTTTCTTAAAAGCCTGGTAATTTATTCTATCTGCTTCTGTTTCTTTGCTGAAACGCTAAGTTACGAAGGCGTAAACAGACCAATACCGGTTGTCAGTGGTGGGGATTAACAAATATAAACACAAATATACACTCACACACACACGGGATTCGGTGGACATTGGAATTAGACACTGAGGGAAAATGGCTGTAACATTTTTATTTTTTAATTTTGGCGATTTTCGTTTTCGATAATGTGTTCTATATGTCACGGTCATGCGATTCCCCCTAAAAACAATTTTAGAGTACCCCCCCCCACACACACACACTTGATATGCTAGAAATAACAGCTAAAGCGCATTTTTTCCTTCATATTTATTTACATATAGTCCATCTGGACCAATGCAAGATTTGGATTGTCCGCGTTTAGCTGTTATTTCTAGCATATCAAGTTTCGTGGTGGGGACTCCACATATGATCCTTTTTGT
>NC_069010.1:3979836-3982291 GCF_001194135.2 Octopus bimaculoides
TATAGAACACATTATCGACAACGAAAATCGTCAAAATAAAAAAATAAAAAAGTTACACCCATTTTCCCTCAGTGTCTAATTCCAATGTCCTACATTTCGGCTCTGATCAACCTGGGGCTATATTAGATGACACTTGCTTTAGGTGCCACGCAATGGGGGCTGAACCGAAACCATGTGGTTGTGAAATGTAGAATAAATTATTGAGGGTGCGCGCACACACACAAACAGATCGACATGACATATATATGTATATCTACAAAATTAAACAAGTAATTTTAGGAAAAAATGATGTGTCATTATGGATGTGTATGGGGGGAAATCAATATACTGGGCCCTGTAGGATTTATTTATTGGCAGCAAACTACGATATACGCAGCAGAATTAGGTCGACTCCTCAGTCTGCCTATTTTCTTTTTTACGTTAAATTCCGATATAATCATGTTCAATACAATCTGAAGGGCATTTGTAGAAAATTTCGTTAAAAAAAACCCCCATTTTTATTAAGAAACAAACAAAGTGGGTGGGGTCGAATTTTGTAGTTATGTCGACTATAATTGTGTCCCGGTAACCCGGGAGTTAGGAACGTCACTTCATCATCACGAGGTCCCAGGTTTGATCCCGTTGTGGGGCATCTTGGAACATTTTGGTGGAGAGTGGGAACTGTAAAAGGTCCAGCTTTGATTGAGGATTATGTAAAAGTACATACATCTGTGGGATACTCGGCTACTTGTTAATGCAATGAAGTCCTTGTGAAACGTGTATATATATATATATATATATATATATACGTGTGTATGTTTGTATACACACACGTATCTGTATATATATGGTGGGGTGAGATTTGCTAATGTATATACATTTCTTGATGTATAATCACAGACTAAGGACATTCTGGGCTTGTATATATATATATATATTCGTGTGTATACATCTATATTCACATCTGTGTGTGTTTTCAATCATTTTCAGTTTTATTTTATGAACATTAAGATTTGAATTCAATAATTACATAGGGATAACATGTATGTACATGTAAGTATGGATGCATTTATGCATCTGCATATATACATGTGGGTGTCTACATGTACTTAAATACATAAGTCATATATATCCATACATGTGCGCTGGATGGGCGAATATAAATGATTATATTACATGCGTGTGTATATGTATTTGTGTATATCTTGACGTGACTCTATATGTGTGTACAAGCATACATATACACACATGTATTATGTGTGTATACGTGTACGTGTATGTGTATATACAAATGTGCAAATGCCCGTGTATGTGTGTGTATATATATATATATAAGTATATGTTTATATATATATGTCTATGTATGTGTGTGTGTATATATATATATATATATATATATATATATATATATATATATATATATATGAGTATATGCATATATATGTATATGTAGATACCTTCATCTATATGTACATATAGATAAATTCAAAATAGGATAAAAATCTTTTACAAGAACTTTATCAGGAAGCTAGTGTGTAAAAAAAAATCATAAGCCAAATTTCTATTCCCAAGAATATAATTATTCGTTTATATTTATATAAGGGTATTACTACAGAATAATGCCACACAACAGACTTCCCAAATAAACACATTTTAGTACATGACGTTGCAAAAAAACATGGACAAAATGATAAACAAGGTACTGTGTTTATATATGCGTGTGTGTATTATTGCCTATGTGTATATATGTGTGTATATGTAATCTTTACGTGCGTATATATTTATATACGTGTGTATATACGTTTATTACTACACGTGTATGTTACAATCGATTTTTATGAGTCATCAAAAAATACCGCATTTATGGATTGGGGGGAAGTATGACAGTTAAGATATTGCAGGTATGTGTTCATACCTTTCCCGGAACTCTAGCATTAATTCAAGCTGGTGTCCACGAGGCTTTGGGTTCAATCTCCCCAGATGCCGCGTTTGCAGTTGTTTAACCTTTGGTCAACTCTGTTAAAGAGGATTTCTAGGATTAAAAGCCGTTCCAGCCGTGATTTTCCAGTTTATTTAGGGATCTATAGGTGGATAATATCATCCGAAGTATCCCTTGCTTTTTAAATGTCAAGATGTGTGATATGTGTGACATTTTGCTGCTATTTCTAGCTCATTGTGTGACCATGTAGCGGTTCCCTGACTGTTAGGGTGTGTGTGTGTGTGTGTGTGTGTATTCTAGTTGTGTCTGTGTTGGTGTGTATATATCTGTGTGTACTTGTATATGTATGTATACTCTTTTACTCATTTCAGTCATTTGACTGTGGCCATGCTGGAGCACCGCCTTTTAGTCGAGCAAATCAACCCCAGGACTTATTCTTTGTAAGCCTAGTACTTATTCTATCGGTCTCTCTTTTGCCGAAGCGCTAAGTTACGGGGACGTAAACACGCCAGCATCGGTTGTCAAGCGATGGTGGGG
>NC_069010.1:3982574-3984054 GCF_001194135.2 Octopus bimaculoides
GTATACTCTTTTACTCATTTCAGTCATTTGACTGTGGCCATGCTGGAGCACCGCCTTTTAGTCGAGCAAATCAACCCCAGGACTTATTCTTTGTAAGCCTAGTACTTATTCTATCGGTCTCTCTTTTGCCGAAGCGCTAAGTTACGGGGACGTAAACACGCCAGCATCGGTTGTCAAGCGATGGTGGGGTGGGGGGGGGGACAAACACAGACACACACAAACATATATACACACACATATATATATATATACACATATATACGACGGGCTTCTTTCAGTTTCCGTCTACCAAATCCACTCACAAGGCTTTGGTCGGCCCGAGGCTATAGTAGAAGACACTTGCCCAGGGTGCCATGCAGTGGGACTGAACCCAGGACCATGTGGTCGGTAAGCAAGTAAAAGAGTAAAGAGAGAATATGTATTTGGATACGTGTAGTGTGTAGTTGTGTATATGTATATGTGTGTGGATGTAGCTGTATATATATCTACCTGTATGTGTGTGTATTTATATATACATGCGTGTACGTGTTGTGTATATTTGTATTTGTCTGAGTGCTGGACCCTTTATCGGCGCTGATCTCATATGGAACTGGAAGCATTCCATATCAATTCGCTCCAAAGTATCCTCAGTCTCACATGGAAGGACAATGTACTTCATACCAAAATCCTCCTGAGGGCTGGGATCTACAGCGTTGAGGCCTGCATCCTTCATCATCATCTCTGCCACACTGGTTAAATGATTCTGATGCCGGGCAACCAGCTCCCAAAGATTGTCCGCTTCAGCGAGATCGAGACCGGAAGTAGGTCTCATGAACATCCAGAACTTTCTTTCTGTGATCATCTCAAGCAGTCTCCCATTTTATGCGGTGTCTCTCTCAATCGGTTGGAACCCTAGCTGCTAATCAAAAGGCATGGCAGTCCTTGTCAGCTACCGGAGTAGAGTGCTTTGAAAGTGAATGCAGGAGACTGCATGAAGAGGGATCGAGACATTGTCGTCAACCCCCTGTGGCTGTTGCTTGGGGTCGCTTTCAGTGCCCACACTGCCACAGGGGTGGAATTCTGTTTTAAGCACCCTATATAACCTCTCTTAAATTCTTCATTTTTGCAAATTTGTATTCTACACTCAGGAATTTATACCATCATCATCATAATCATCATCGTTTAACGTCCGCTTTCCATGCTAGCATGGGTTGGACGATTTGACTGAGGACTGGTGAAACCAGATGGCTACACCAGGCTCCAATCTGATTTGGCAGAGTTTCTACAGCTGGATGCCCTTCCTAACGCCAACCACTCAGAGAGTGTAGTGGGTGCTTTTATGTGCCACCGGCACGAAGGCCAGTCAGGTGGTACTGGCAACGGCCACGCTCAAAATGGTGTATTTTACGTGCCACCTGCACAGGAGCCAGTCCAGGGGCACTGGTAACGATCTCGCTCGGAAGTCCTTACACATGCCGCGGGCACAAGTGCCAGAAAGGCG
>NC_069010.1:3984478-3985073 GCF_001194135.2 Octopus bimaculoides
ATGAGATCACTTAAAAATTACAAATTTCGTAATTATCTGTCAATATTTACACATATCTAACCTTTTTGCTATATCTACTGGGTATATTTCTCTGATATTGAAATGAGGTTTGCTAATTTTTCACCCAATATCTCGCTTATTTCTATTTAAAATGTTATTTTGATCATTCCAGCGTGTTTCTAAGGCTGTTTTATGCTAGAAATCAAAGTTTCAGAAAAAAAACTCCAGTTAATAGAATTATGGGAGGTAATGGGTTAAATTCCAGTCCCCTCTTATCCCATCTGTGAGGCCCAATGACTGAAGAGCCTTTCTCACCATTTCAGCCCACATCTTCCTGGTTCTACCCCTTCCACATGTCCCCTCCACACTTAGAGTTCAACACCTCTCGATGCAATTGTCTTCATTCATATGCGTTCGCGCTGTATCCCAAAGTCAATTATTTCATGTTTATTTTCTTTCTGTTCTCATTTTCCTGCAATAAAATTGTTTAGTTTAATAGTTTAACACAACAATCAAAAAAAAAAAAAACTACTTAACATTAAAAGAAAATAAATCAATAGAATTTCACAATTTGTAATAATTCAGGTGGTTTCTT
>NC_069010.1:3992119-3994619 GCF_001194135.2 Octopus bimaculoides
AATATATATATATATATATATATATATATATATATATATATATAAAGTTCAAAAAAGGAAAAAGACAAAAAAACAACAACAAAAAACAACGTGAGGATGTGATACAGATTGTGTTACTAGACGCTCGGGAAAGGAAAGGGCATAGTGGATATATTATCTCAATTACGCAAGAAATTAAAATAATTCTGACATCTCATTTTAACAGATATATACTTACCAAAATTACATAAAAATATCTTGAAATACAAAGAAATAAACTTATTCAATAAAATCACCATTGACTTCAACTACGGCCTCCAGATGACTTCGCAATCTCCTGCAACACTTTCTGGACAGTCCCCTTGTTTAAGTTGGTGAATGCTGCCATAATCCAGATTTTTAGGCTGTTAGGTGACTGGCTGGTTTCTTGAAGTTGGTGTTGCAGATCATTAAGTCATTCGCATCACAGAACTCCAGAAGCCTTGTTCTCTCCTCATTTCGGTGACCGATTCCATGTCCTGCCTCCCACTGCATGTACTCCATGGAAGACACTTGGGTGCTGCCTGACATGTCCATTGAAATCACCAGCCATGAAGATAAGGTCACCGTCATTTGTCTTTGAGGTAACCTGCAGAAGAATTTGGCGGACCGATTTGGGTGACATAGGCAGAGATGATTTTTGCTGTGCAACTCAGCAAAACTAGTCTCAGCTTAAGTACCCTATCACATACTCAGACTACCTCAGTCACTTTATTGACACATTTCTCTGCTAAAAGTATGTCCACACACCCTATCCCATTACTGTTGCCCTTCCAGAATTTATACCTATGCTTCTTGCCTGTGAGGAACTGGGCTGAAGCTTCCCTCCACCTTACTTCGTGAATGCAACACACATCAACATGTCTCCGTTCAAGTATTTCAACAGACCTACCTTTCAATGTGCCTTCCCTGACAGTGCCAACTCTGAGGGAATGTACAGGGAGGGAGGAGAAACTGCAGCTTTCTGCATCTGAAAAGAAGGTTCTAATGAACATTTGCCAACAGACATGTCATCACAGTTGTCCTTGTATTTAATCTATCATCATTCATGTTATACTTGGCTGCCTCCACTGGGAGTGGGTGCTATACAAGCATCATCATTTAATGTCCATTGTCAATGCTGGCATGGGTTGGACGGTTTGACCAGGGCTGGCAAGCTGGGGAGCTGCACCAGACTCCAGTCTGAGTTGGCATTGTCTCTATGGCTGGATGCCTTTCCTAACCAACCACTTTTACAGAGTGTGTTGGATGATCTCATGTGGCACTGCACAAGCATTTTTACATGGCACCACACGTGCACTTTTATGTGGCACTGCCACGAGTGCGGTACACCACCAGAGAGACCAGTCTAAGCACTCCTGCTGTGGAGTGCAGGTTATTAGTACAGGAAATGTTGGTTCAGGTACAAGTAAAAACAACAAAAAAAAGAAGCTAACTGGTTAATTATTGCTACTTCTCTTGTAAGTGGATGTTATATTCCACCATTATTACAAGCAATATCAGAACAAATACAGTTAAATAAATAAGATTAAGGTAATAGATTCATTATATATATATAATTAATTGGCTAATTAATTAACTGAGTAATAGAAGTGAGTACAGCATTTAGTTTTGTTTTCTTTCGAGCAAAGTAACAGGCTACAGTGTTTGTACTGCAGCCATGGTGAGAGCAGGAAGGGGGTCCAGTATAGGTGGTGGGGAAGGAAAGGGCGGGAGTTCTAGTATAGATGGTAGAGTTTCCAGTATAGGTAGTAGGGGTGGGAAAAGATGGGTGCATTGTGGATAAGAAAACATCAAAGTGTCTTCAGGGCCATGGCAGTAATGCAGAGAAGGGGCAACTTTGACTTTACAGAGTGACAAAAAGGAAAGACAGAGCAAGTTGAAGTTGATGGCATAAGAGAGCATCCTTCATCTTCTGTTTCCCCACATGTGGCACCAATCTGGTATCACATGTGGCACTGGAATTTTCTTTCATATTTGCTATTGCCTCTTGCATATTTGGTTACTCTTTTACACTTTTACTTGTTTCAGTCATTTTGACTGCGGCCATGCTGGAGCACCGCCTTTATAGTCGAGCAAATCGACCCCAGGACTTATTCTTTGGAAGCCTAGTACTTATTCTATCGATCTCTTTTGCCGAACCGCTAAGTTACAGGGATGTAAACACACCAGCATCAGTTGTCAAGCGATGTTGGAGGGCGCAAACATAGACACACAAACATATACACTCACACACACACATACACACACACACATACACACACACACATACACATATATATACGACGGGCTTCTTCCAGTTTCCATCTACCAAATCCACTCACAAGGCTTTGGTCGGCCCGAGGCTATAGTAGAAGACACTTGTCCAAGGTGCCACGCAGTGGGACTGAAACCCGGAATCACGTGGTTCGTAAGCAGCTACTTACCACACAGCCACTCCTGCGCCTGGTTGGTTAGGATTCAATGGATGTGTATGCTCACT
>NC_069010.1:3994719-3995457 GCF_001194135.2 Octopus bimaculoides
TCCGGGTTCAGTCCCACTGCGTGGCACCTTGGGCAAGTGTCTTCTACGTACGTTGTTGTGTTGTTACTGCATCGTCCCTCTATACATCTTATACTATAGACTACATTTCTGGCTGTACAGTTTGTTTGTGGGCTAAATCGACGTACGTAGGGGAAACGGCATGGAGCCTAGGAGAGTGGGTAAATGAACATTGGAGGGAACTTAAGGAAGGGAAGAGCTCATCAGTTCTGTACCAGCACGTTGAGCAGGAACACGGAGGTTCAATCAACAACATAGAAGTTAAAATCTTGTCCACACATAGAACAGACGCAACGCTTAGACAAATTACAGAAGCTACACACATAATAGAAGATAAACCTAGTATGAATAGGAAACTGGAATGGAACACTAGCACAAACCCCCAACACACCACAACATATGACAATAAAATTCCCATAAACTGATAACAATATAAACAAAATATAATACAATATACAGATAAACAAATGGAATTAAATAACTATATCATCATCATCATCATCGTTTAACGTCCGCTTTCCATGCTAGCATGGGTTGGACGATTTGACTGAGGACTGGTGAAACCGGATGGCAACACCAGGCTCCAGTCTGATTTGGCAGAGTTTCTACAGCTGGATGCCCTTCCTAACGCCAACCACTCAGAGAGTGTAGTGGGTGCTTTTACGTGTCACCCGCACGAAAACGGCCACGCTCGAAATGGTGTCTTTTATGTGCCACCCG
>NC_069010.1:3995888-3996958 GCF_001194135.2 Octopus bimaculoides
CTTCTCACGCACAGCACATTTCCAAAGGTCTCGGTCAGTAGTCATCGCCTCGGTGAGGCCCAATGTACGAAGGTCTTGCCTCACCACCTCAGCCCAGGTCTTCCTGAGCCTACCTCTTCCACGGGTTCCCTCAACTGTTAGGGTGTGGCACTTTTTCACGCAGCTATCCTCATCCATTCTCACCACATGTCCATACCAGCGCAATCGTCTCTCTTGCACACCACAACTGATGCTTCTAATGTTCAGCTTTTCTCTCAAGATACTTACACTCTGACGGGTATTCACATTGACATTACGCATCCAACGGAGCATACTGGCTTCATTACATACGTTAACAAAATTAAATGAAATACAAAAACAAAGAATAGAAAAAATTATAATAAGTAGGTAAAAACACATAAACAAACAAATAAAAACAAATTAAACGGACATGTATAAACAGGGGATACAGATAATACAGGCACCCCCCCATGCACACACATACACTTACTAAACATAGACACACATAGGGGGATACGCATGTGCAAATAAAAACACATACAATAAGAATACAAAATACAAAATGGCTGATCATTAGCAAGGAGGGACACACAAATAAGAAAGAAGAAAGCAAAGGACCACTGATGATGTCACAGAAGTGTGACGAAAGAACTCTGGCCGAAATACAATTAATGTAATATAAAGCTGAAGCAAATTAACACCAAATATATAGTGATGATGGTGGTGGTGGTGGTGTCCAATGACAGAAACAAGTGGAAAATAAAAGAAAATATAAACCCTTTGCAAAAAGGCAGAGATGATCATGGTTGCTCGGCAATGGTTGACCTGGAGCTCAAATTCTCCACCACCACCACCACCACCACCACCACCATCATCATCATCATCATCATCACTACTACCGTCGTCATCATCATCATCATCATCCTCATCACAACCATAATATGTTTTTTTCTTTTTCTCTTTTCATTCTGACAGGGGTCAATATAATAACCCGCACAATGGCTAAAGCAGCTGTCCCCACCCAAGAAATAACGGTCAATGGGGACGAGTGGTACATCAAGACATCGACG
>NC_069010.1:3997505-3998456 GCF_001194135.2 Octopus bimaculoides
TTAAGGTCCGCTTTCCATGCTAGCATGGGTTGGACGATTTGACTGAGGACTGGTGAAACCAGATGGCTGCACCAGGCTCCAATCTAAATTTGGCAGAGTTTCTACAGCTGGATGCCCTTCCTAACGCCAACCACTCCGAGAGTGTAGTGGGTGCTCTTTTTACGTGCCACCGGCACGAGGGCCAGTCTGGCAGTATTGACAACGACCGCACTCAAAAGGTGTATTTTACGTGCCACCTGCATGGGAGGCGGTGCTCCAGCACGGCCGCAGTCAAATGACTGAAACAAGTAAAAGAGTAAAAAGTAAAGAGGTATCAACTTATCAATAATGATGATGATCTTCATCATCATGGTGTCCATGATGACAATGACGACAATAAGGGTGATGGTGATGATGATGATGATGATGGCGATATTGTTCATGTAGTTGTTGTTGTTTGTGGTGGTGGTGTTGGTGGTGGTGGCAACATCAATGTAGATGGTAACGATGGTGGTGGTGATTGATGATTGATGATTGATGATTGATGATTGATGATTAATATTAGTTTTTTTTTTCCTCTCTCTTTTTAAAATTCCTTTGTCTGTGAAGACGACCTGCACAGTTGATGGCAACACCCTGATCCAAGACCAGAAAGGGTCACACGACAGCATACTAAAGAGGGAACTAAAAGATGACAAAATGGTGATGGTGAGTCTCTGGAATGAATTTTTTTACTGAAAAACCATTCTTTTTGAAGGGGTTAGAAAAGATTGTCTTGAAGGACCAGAAGAAAAAACTGGTTTAAAGGAATTAGAAAGACTGTTTTAAGGGGCCAGAAAAAAAAAACTGGTTTAAAGGGATTGAAAAAACTGCTTTAAAGGGATTAGAAAGACTGTTTTAAGGGGCCAGGAAAAAGGCTTTTAAAGGATCAGAAAATGTATTAAAGAGAGTTAGAAAAATTGCTCCTGGATT
>NC_069010.1:3999781-4001066 GCF_001194135.2 Octopus bimaculoides
TTTTAAAACAGGTATAACATTGTTCTTCTGGAACCTTCTATCATTTATCTTGGACTGGGGCTATTCTGGAGCACTGCCTTGTTGAATTTAACCCTTTAGCATTTAAACCCACCATATCTGGCCAAAATAACCTACTTGTATTATCTTCAGACTTGCCAGATCCAGCCTCTCTCACCTACCCTACACTGTCATTCTAAAAATAGACAATCACATCACTGAAATCTCAAAGCTATGAGATAATACAGGATTATTCAAGACAATATGAATAAATAAGGATTGCATGGGATGAAGTGGTGAGAAAGGATCTACAGACATTGGGACTCACAGAGGGGAGAACAGGGGACCATGACACCTGACAGTTTGCTGTGCTTGGAAATACACGTCAAGTAAAAGTGAGGTTGTCCTTGCATACAGGCATGTCTCCTGCGTCCCTCTTCAGCTGAGCCATTCCTTATCATGTGGACTCGTGGGTGCTGGTGCCACATAAACAGCACCCATGCCAGTGCTGCATAAAAGCACCCGGTACACTCTGTAAAGTGGTTAGTGTTAGGAAGGGCTTCCAGCTGTTGAAACCATGTCAAAACAGACTGGAGCCTGGTGCAGCTCGCTAGCTCCTGTCAAACTGTCCAACCCATGCCAGCATGGAAAAAGGATGTTAAATAATGATGATGATACACACATACATACACATATGCAACAGGCTTCTTTCAGTTTCTACCAAATCCACTCAGGGGGCTTTGGTTGGCCAAGGGCTATAGTAGAAGACACATGCCCGAGGTGCCATGCAGTGAGACTGAACTTGGAACCTTGTGGTTGGGAAATAAGCTTCTTACCACACATCCAAGCCTTTCCAGATTACTGATCATTCCAAAGCAGAGGTGGCCACCTTAATTAACACACTTTAAGCGAATTTTAAATTTACTTCAATAATTAAATGAAATAAAGGGACACTTGTGCCCGTGGCATGTGTAAGGACTTTCGAGTGAGGTCATTGCCAGTGCCCCTGGACTGGCTCTTGTGCAGGTGGCACGTAAAATACACCATTTTGAGCGTGGCTGTTGCTAGTACCGCCTGACTGGCCTTCATGCGGGTGGCACGTAAAAGCACCCACTACACTCTCTGTGTGCTTGGCGTTAGGAAGGGCATCCAGCTGTAGAAACTCTGCCAAATCAGACTGGAGCCTGGTGTAGCCATCTGGTTTCACCAGTCCTCAGTCAAACCGTCCAACCTATGCTAGCATGGAAAGCGGACGTTAAACGACGATGATGATGATGATGATGAAAGG
>NC_069010.1:4001082-4002220 GCF_001194135.2 Octopus bimaculoides
TGAGGTCATTGCCAGTGCCCCTGGACTGGCTCTTGTGCAGGTGGCACGTAAAATACACCATTTTGAGCGTGGCTGTTGCTAGTACCGCCTGACTGGCCTTCATGCGGGTGGCACGTAAAAGCACCCACTACACTCTCTGTGTGCTTGGCGTTAGGAAGGGCATCCAGCTGTAGAAACTCTGCCAAATCAGACTGGAGCCTGGTGTAGCCATCTGGTTTCACCAGTCCTCAGTCAAACCGTCCAACCTATGCTAGCATGGAAAGCGGACGTTAAACGACGATGATGATGATGATGATGAAAGGGACCTGTACATCTTTGTGTGAATCGAGTCATAAGAATTTTATGACCTTTCAAGAGAACAGAAGATAGTTCTGTTTTGGAATGGTGGGTCTTGAAGTGAATTTCCTGTAATGTCGGTGTACATGTTCAACAGAGAGTTGAACTAGCATTCTGAGAGAGAAGTTGGACATCAGAGGAATTAGATGCTGTGTGAAAGAAAGAAAGAAGGCTCTGATGGTTTGGCCATGTGATGTGGAAGGATGCCGAGAGCTCCATAAAGAAGTGGCAATCTCTCAAAGTGGATGGAACACATGGAAGTGAGAGACCCAGGAAGACATGGCGCAGAGTACTGAAGGACGACCTCAGAACACTGAACCTTTCAGGTGGGATGACAAAGGACTGAGATGCCTGGTGCCTTGCTGTACTCAAGAACAGTGGTTCCCAAACTATGAGTCGCGACCCACTGATGAGTCGCAAACGGAATCCTAGTGGGTCGCAAAAAGTTATAAAATTACGCATTGGCTTTGATTAACTGCTGTCTATCGAGACAGTTCAAGACTCATGTTTTCAATACCAGACTGGTTGTTTTATCAAGCAGTAGGCTTTTTTTCACAAACTTAACAAATCAGAGGTGGTCATTTTCTCAAATTATTTATTCGTACGTAATCGTAAAAAGGAAAAGTCTGTTTTTACCTATTTCTAGAGAACTTTAACTAGGCGCAGTACAACACTGATTGAGCCGATAACAGTTACTGCTTCGGGGTTTTGTATTAGAGTTAATACCTGCCCATAGGGTATGGAGACGTTGAAACAGTTATAAAACGTTTTGTTTCACATTTAATATAAATAGTAAAAAATT
>NC_069010.1:4003811-4006152 GCF_001194135.2 Octopus bimaculoides
TTTACTCTTTTACTTGTTTCAGTCATTTGACTGCGGCCATGCTGGAGCACCGCCTTTTAGTCGAGCAAATCGACCCCAGGACTTATTCTTTGTAAGCCTAGTACTTATTCTATCGGTCACTTTTGCCGAACCGCTAAGTGACGGGGGACATAAGCACACCAGCATCGGTTGTCAAGCAATGCTAGGGGGACAAATACACATATATATATACATATATACGACAGGCTTCTTTCAGTTTCCGTCTACCAAATCCACTCACAAGGCTTTGGTCGGCCCGAGGCTACAGTAGAAGACACTTGCCCAAGATGCCACGCAGTGGGACTGAACCCGGGACCATGTGGTTGGTAAGCAAGCTACTTACCACACAGCCACTCTAATCAAAGTTATGTCAATGTATTGTTTTGCAAGATTCCTGATGTGAAATCGTGTGTTGAAGCAGATATTGTTATATTTTGGGACGGTCATTTTGTTCTAGTTAAATCAACACACGCACTGTACATTCGTTCTTCACTTCAGATTGATTATTGTTCTTATTTAATGTCCTTCGTCTGGAAATCTTTCCTCACACAATCTGTAGCCCATTCAGGAGACGTGGGATGGAGAATTGCTGGAGAGGTCACAGGATGCGTGGCGAAAGATTTTCGGACAATGGACATTAAATAAGAACAACAATCAGTCTGAAGTGAAGAACGAATGTATAGTGGGTGAATTTATTTGGCAAAAACAAAAAAGAAAGGTGAGGAGGACCATTCCGAAATATAACAATTTAAACGAAGTCTTTTAGAGTTATTTCCCTTTAACCACGTTGATACCTGCTTTATCCTGTTGATCTCGTTGTGTTGGCGATATGAGATATTAGGCTGTTGTGAGTCAGTCGTTGTTTAGAGATGCGGTCTGGAGTTTTCTCAAAAATAGAATAGGCGCAGGAGTGGCTGTGTGGTAAGTAGCTTGCTTACCAACCACATGGTCAATTTTTCTATGGATAGACGGTTCCATTCCTGTCATCAGCCTGCACCTCTTTGCAACCAAGGAAATATTTCTCTATGACCAGTGGATAGTGGCTAACCTTGGTACAAGCCATTGTGGATGGTAGCTTCAACACAGGCCAGTCGAAATGTCGGATAATCTCAGTATAAGCCGGATTAGACCAGATTCTGTTCTGGGATGACAACATTTTTTTTTTACTCTTTTACTTGTTTCAGTCATTTGACTGCGGCTATGCTGGAGCACCGCCTTTTAGTCGAGAAAATTAAGTACCAGTTACGCACTGGGGTCCATGTAATCGACTTAATCCGTTTGTCTGTCCCCTCAGTGTGTAGCCCCTTGTGGGCAATAAAGAAATAAGAATGTATGTATGTATGTCATTGTTTAGTTTTATTTCAAGATTTCTTGCCAATAGAGAAAGAACCGGTTTCTAACTTAGATCCAAGGCTCCTTCTTTGGAATTTCAACATCCAACAACAGGGTATTTTTGTTTGTATGCATGTCCGTACATGTGCAGATTTTTATGTTTTGCTTTATGTATGTATTCTCATGCATATAGTTGCATATCTAGACATGCTCATATATATTTAAATGATACATTTCTGGAGGGTTTTACAGATTCTTACAGTTCCAGCGATGGGTTGGATCTGTAGTCTTTGAATTAGCTTTCTCCTTTCTCGTTTTGAGAAGCCTAATTTCTCAAGATTGGGAATTAGGGAGTGTATTACATATGTATGTATGTACGCGTGCAAGCATACGTTTGGGGAAGGAGAGTTTCTTTGCACCAAACCCCGCTTTGTTTCCAAGTGAGGTCATTAATAATCTCCAAGTCTATTTAACAAACAGTCCGGATATGTTTCCTGCAGGAAACTAGAAACACCATCTTTTGCTTACGAAAACGACTTGTCGTGAAAACCGGACATCTTTTCATGGTATACTCTAAACGAACGCCACTGGTATCGTGTGTAAACAAGCAACCGCGCGGCAAACACAGACGGACAGAGAGACATATCCGACGGGCTTCAAATCCACTTGGAAAGGTTTGGACTAGTAGAAAACACTTGATCATGGTGCCACTCAGCGGGACTGAATCCGGAACCATGTGGTTTGGAAGCTAACTGTGGATCACCTCGCCATACCACTATGCTCTAACATGAATATGAATTTAGGCATAACTACACATCCCAGCCACTTTGTCGCTTTGTTACTGTGTTGTCTTGTAACATTCAGGGAAATCAATGTTTGGTGGAGATGGAGTATATGTAATCTGGGTATACCCCCCCCTTTTAAATTTTTTTTTTTTTTTACGGAATCCCACGTTTTAAGCTATGGAGATTCCGATTCTGAAAAAAGATTT
>NC_069010.1:4006643-4009856 GCF_001194135.2 Octopus bimaculoides
TTTGTCGCTTTGTTACTGTGTTGTCTTGTAACATTCAGGGAAATCAATGTTTTTTAAAGAAATTTTCTACAAATAATTTACCGGAATTCAATGTGACAAATGGGCCAGCTATAGGAATCTACGGTACTACTGGGTTACATACACAGAACGGTTAAGCACTCAGCGAATTTCGGCGATCTTGAAACTGGCGCTTGTACGAATCACATTGACCGAGGTCTGTTGGTCCCGAATTAAAAGACAGATGAAGAATGTGACTGGATCATCGGGCGACATGCAAAGGTCCCGCGTCGGATGAGTCAATGTCTCGAGAAATGTATGGAGTTACCGCGAAGAAAAACTTTAAGAATTTCTATACAAATGTATAGAACACATTGCGGAAGTTTATCCTTCCACCAGCACGGCTTTCCCGAACACACTTCTCGACAAAACTCATATATTTCTGAAATAAAAAAAAACAAAAAAACACGCTCTAATTTCATATTACGCCAGGAAATTACTCTGAAAGAAATCTCTGCAGAAAGGTGAGTAGATTGATTACACATTTCTTGCTTTATGTTATGTTATGTTTTATTTTATGTTTTTTGAGATTTGGCTGTTGTTTCTAGCATGTAAATAGCCTGCTTGGGGAGGGGAGGGGTCAATTGAAATTTTTCAAACAATTTTTTTTTCAGAATCATAATCTCCGTATTTTTTTTACGCATTTCTGAAAAAAAAAAAAAAAAAAATTTCCGGAAAATATTTTTAAATGTGTGGTAAGTAGCTTGCTTACCAACCACATGGTTCTGGGTTCAGTCCCACTGCGTGGCACCTTGGGCAAGTGTCTTCTACTACAGCCTCGGGCCGACCAAAGCCTTGTGAGTGGATTTGGTAGACGGAAACTGAAAGAAGCCCGTCGTATATATGTATATATATATATGTATGTGTTTGTCCCCCCCTAACATCGCTTGTGTGTTTACGTCCCCGTAACTTAGCGGTTCGGCAAAAGAGAGCCCGATAGAATAAGTACTAGGCATCCAAAGAATAAGTCCTGGGGGTCGATTTGCTCGACTAAAATGCGGTGCTCCAGCATGGCCGCAGTCAAATGACTGAAACAAGTAAAAGAGTAAAAGAGTATTACATATTGTCCAACTGGACCGTGAAAAGAATATATTGTTGGGTAACTTTGCACTAACACACATCACTTTTTTTGTTTCGAAGTTTCAAGTTGCATTTTGTAGATATATAGTATTTACTCATTGACAGCAGGCTATAGTTTATATAGATTAAAACTGGGCCCTTAGACACAGAGACCTCAGAGCAACTAACTGGCCCCTGTGTGTCCATGCCCACAGGGCAGCATTGTTTGGATCCACCAGTTTTTGTTTTCCGTATCAAATTCAGATATTAATCGGAATCTACACACCCAGAAAGGTGTTCATTGAAAATTTCATTACAAATGCTCATTTTTCTGGACGTTATGAGGAAACAAAGCCGACGCGTGTTAATTTTTAACACACACGATCATTTAATGTCTGCTTTCCACGGGTTAGATGGCTTGATTGGAAACTGTTAAGCTGAGGGGCTGCACCAGACTCAAGTCTGATTTGGCATGGTTTCTGTGGCTGGATGCCCTTCCTAATGCCAACCACTCTGAGAGTGTGGTGGGAGAGTGTCACAGACACTGGTGCTGTTACGTGACACCAGAACCTGCCACAACTATGTGATCAGCGGAAAGAAACTAAAAGCGATAGGTTTTTCTTTTAAGTCTGGTACTTATTCCATCAGTCATTTTTTTTGCCAAACCGTTAAGTTATGACAACACCGGTTGTCAAGCAGTGGGGCAGGGGACAAACAACGACATATTTACACACACATGCATGCACACAGATATATATATATATGTATATATATATATGTATGTATGTATATCCAGAGAAATATATATATATATATATATATATATATACGACAGGCTTCTTTCAATTTCCATCTACCAAATCCACTCACAAGGCTTTGGCCAACCTGAAGCTATAGTAAAGGACACTTGCCTAAGAAACAATGCCGTGGGACTCCACCTAAAACCGTGTGGTTTGGAAGTCAACTTCTTACCACACAGCCGCACCTGTTGGATAACTTCAATGCAGGTCAGTTTAGAAGATGGACAGCTTTATTGCTGACCAGTCGGGATGGTGGGTAGACTTGATATAGGCCAGATTGTTTTAGAGTTACAACTTTTTATAAAACGTTTTAATAGATTCCTTTCAGAGTTATTATTCTACTTGGGGGTGGTCATATTTGGCCAATTAACTAATTAAACATACGCATTGTACATTTGATCTTTACTTCGGCTATATTGTAATTATTTTAATTTCTTATTTCTTTATTGTCCACAAGGGGCTAAACACGGAGGGGACAAACAAGGACAGACAAAGGGATTAAGTCGATTACATCGACTTCAGTGCGTAACTGGTACTTGATTTATCGACCCCGAAAAGATGAAAGGCAAAGTCGACCTCAAAACGTAGCGGCAGACGAAATACATATTTCGTTATTGCCCACAAGGGGCTAAACATAGAGGGAACAAACAAGAACAGACGAACGGATTAAGTCGATTACATCGACCCTAGTGCGTAACTGGTACTTAATTTATCGACCCCGAAAGGATGAAAGGCAAAGTCGACCTCGGCGGAATTTGAACGCAGAACGTAACGGCAGACGAAATACCGCTAAGCATTTCGCCCGACGTGCTAACGTTTCTGCCAGCTCGCCGCCTTATATTGTAATTATTGTAACCACTATATTGTAATTATTTTAATTTCTGAGTTCAAATTCCGCCAAGGTCGACTTTGCCTTTCATCCTTTCGGGGTCGATAAATTAAGTACCAGTGAAACATTGACGGTCAATGTAATCAACTAAGTCTCCTCCCCAAGAATTTCAGGCCTTGTGCCTTTAGTAGAAAGGATTATTATTTTAATTTCTTTGTCAAAGTTCTTTGATTACACGTGAAATAAAGAATGGTTGAAGGGGTCACGAAAGAACTTTGACGAACAGTAAATATATGCTGTGTGTGTTTCATTGGCAAAATATGTAACTTTTAGAGTTATTCCCCTTGAACCACAACGATGACTGCTGTCGTCTGACATTATAGTCTTTACTCTCTTTTACTTGTTTCAGTCTTTTGACTGTGGCCATGCTGGAGCACCGCCTTTAGTCGAATCAAATCAACCCCAGGA
>NC_069010.1:4009866-4010473 GCF_001194135.2 Octopus bimaculoides
ATATATATATATATATATATATATATATACGACAGGCTACTTTCAGTTTCCGTCTACCAAATCCACTCACAAGGCTTTGGTCGGGCGGGCGGAGGCTATAGTAGAAGACACTTGCCCAAAGGTGCCACGCAGTGGCACTGAACCTGGGGTTGGTAAGCAAGCTACTTACCTCACAGCCACTCCTACGCCTAATAAATATTTATATATACAAGTATATAAATATTCAGCTGAATCGCTGAAATCTACAGGCTTTTGTTTATATATTTTATCCTCTCTCTGTTTTCTCTTATTCCTTTCTGTTGGAAGAGCGTAGGCTCGAAACGTAAAAGGCTTTTTTCATTTTGCCGGGCGTCAAACTAATACATTTGCTTTTTCATACACCTGTCTTCGTCTTTTGTTTTTCTATAAATTTCAAGAGTGTGTGTGTGTGTGTGTGAATATTTTGCAAAAACAACAGAGTGACTCAAGATCTAACTGTTTCAAGTGTTGCTACTTTACCGATGCACGAAATTCTTGGCCTTTCAGTCTGCTGCTTTTGTTAAACATTAATAAAAATATACACACATATATATATATATATATATATATATATATATATATATATATA
>NC_069010.1:4011309-4012237 GCF_001194135.2 Octopus bimaculoides
TTTATATTCCTGCAGAACCAATGTGGGGTATAGAATATGGAATATACAATATATAATATGATATACAATATATAATATAAAATAAAAATGGATGGTACAATGAAATAAAGTATTGAATGTAGATGAAATATTGAGTGTTCAATATAAAGGATCAAATATATAAATATAAATATAAATATATAAAGGCGACTCGAGTTTCAGGGCTATTTCCCTTCGTCATGGCCAGTATGACAGATGCATATATATATACATATATATATATGCTTATATATATACACATATATATATACATATATATATGCATACACACACACACACACACACATATATATATATAGACACACACACACACACACACACACATATATATAGACGCACACACACACTCCCAACTTTGACCGTCGCAAATTTTATTTTGGTACGTATGCGAGCAACTATCGTCAAAGACTCATATTTTTTATTCAATGCTCGAAATGAGGAGTAGATAGACATCCGACAATGACGAAGGGTCGTTCTTTATGTTATTTATCCCGTTTTCCATTCGTTTCTCTCGTTTGCGTATTAAACCCATTTTCTTACGTATTTCATGTTGTTTACTGTTTGGTGATGTCCAGTAACCATGTATGTATGTGTATAAATGTGTGTGTGTGTGTATATATTACTCTTTTACTTGTTTCAGTCATTTGACTGTGGCCATGCTGGAGCACCACTTTTAGTCGAACAAATCGACCCCAGGATTTGTAAGCCTAGTACTTATTCTGTCGGTCTCTCTTCGCCGAACCGCTAGGTTACGGGGACGTAAACACACCAGCATCGGTTGTCAATCGATGTTGGGGGGGGGGGGATAAACACCGACACACAAACACACATACATATATATATATATACATATATACGACGGGCTTCTTTCAGTTTTCGTCTACCAAAT
>NC_069010.1:4013272-4016930 GCF_001194135.2 Octopus bimaculoides
ATATATATATATATATATATATATATAAGAGATTAGCTGAGTTAGAGGTTAAAATAAGTGTCTCAGGGATAGAAGTGTCCATTACACTACCGGTATATATTACCTATGTTTAACCATGGGCATACATATGTAAGCATATTATGCTCATAAATTATAGGTAAAGACTAAGATGAACATGAGATTTTAACAAGGATCAAAATTTAACGAAAACAGAAAATGGAGAAATTGGCTTATATCAATTATTATTTACGGTACACATATGCGCCCCACCATTGAAAGAAAGCCTTTTACCATGTTTTGTAATGGAGAACCTTTCTCATCCCCTAACCAGGTTGTAGGATGCAGGCTTTTCAGAGTGGTTATCTCCTCTTCAGCATCTGATACCAGAAAGGCAGATGCTGCAAACTGGTACAAGAGACAAGTCAGTTCACTCTTATGATATTCCCACCAACATTCAATAACTGGTTCTGCTATTCAGTGGCTTGCTGTAGATAAAATATGGGGTGGCATTGCTAAGCAGTGGTGTAGAAATACGAATTTGTTACCAGTTCAAATATATACAGAGGTAAAGAATTACATTTGTCTTCAGTTTTAGAGTCTGACGAGACGTCTGCAAGAATAAGGCTTTTGTGGATGCAAAACGAATGGTCGCTCTATGACTAGACATTAACTTAATTACTGTTAATATGGTGGTCGTCTGCTCTTTATACAGAGTCTGACCACCTCTTGCGCTTTATGTCCGTCATGGCATCTGATGTGGCTTTTTAACCCTTTAGCATTTAAACCGGCCATATCCGGCCAAAAGTATTCTGCCTATTCTTTGTTCAAACTGGCCAGATCTGGTGTCTCACACCAACCCTACAATATCGTTTCAAAAATTAACAGCCACCTCATTAAAATCTCATAGCTACAAGATAATGCATGATTAGTTCAAAGCAATGTGGATAAAAAAGCATTAATTTTGGCAGAATAATGTGAACACTAAAGGGTTAAACCAGACGATGTATTGAAACGACACACACATAGATTGCATATCTGATTTGGACCACCGAGAGCTGCAGCTAAGTTCTGATCTTTGTGGATCTTAAAATGTCTTTCGAGGCCTCAGTTAAATTTGCAGGCCTTATGGCATACACTGCATTGAAAGGTGTGCACAGATATATAGAGTAGTTCGTGGAGGTTCATTTTCTATGATCTACAAATATATATATATATATTGATATGGCCTAACATGAATTTCACATTCCCTTCAAGTTGTCAGTAAAGGAAATACACACCACAACAAACAACATCAAGAACATCATCACCACCACCACCAACAACAACAATTCCCACCGCCACCATCCAATGATGCTCACAATCTCGGTCTCCCATCAAATTAGTAGAATTCCACTTAAAAACTTGCTAACTTTGAAGTAGAAAAAAAAAAGCTCCAGTTAATTGGAAACAGGTTTTCTTGTATGGTAAGTTTTCAGAGATTCTTCGAGAACAGGAAATAAAAAGGAAGTTGGCCATTTTGATGTAAAGAACTGGTTTCTCTCTTTGAAAGATAGATTCGGCTAATTAAATTTAACGAATGACTCAGAAATCTCAATGAGTTCTTCGTTATTTACAAATATATGTATGTGTGTATATCATCATCATCATCTTCATTTAACATCTGTTTATCATGCTGGCATGGGTTGGACAGTTTGACCAGGGTTGGCAAGCTGGGAAGCTGCACCAGATTCCAGTCTGATTTGGCATATGGTTTCTACGGCTGGATGCCCTTCTTAATGCCAACATTCTACAGAATGTACTGGGTACTTTTACACGGCAATGTATTGGCGCTTTCGCATGGAACCGCCACAAGTGCTTTTTATGTGGCACCAACACAGGACACTTGTAGGTCACTCCTCACCACCAGGGGAACCAGTCTTGATGCTTCTGCTGTTGAGTATGGGTTTTCTTGAGTACAACAAGACCTCAGGTGTCTCAGTGTTTTGCTGTCTCATCTGAAAGGCTCAGTATTCTGAGGTCATTCTTCAGTAATTCATCCCATGTCTTACTGGGTCTATCACTTCCACGTGTTCCAACTAATTTAAGAGATTGACACTACTTTATGGAGCTGTTGGCATTCATATGCATTACATAACCAAACCAGCACAACCTTCTCTTGCATACAGCAAGCAATTCCTCTGACACTTAAATTCTCTCGCAAAACACTAGCACTCTGTTGAACATGTACACTTCCATTACACATCCAGTGGAGCATACTTGACTCATTCCTTTCTAACCTTCACATGTCCTCTGCTTTCAGGGACCCATGTCTCAGTACCATCTAGAATTGCTGTCTGTATACATGCATCATGCAATCTTCCTTTCACTCGAAGGGAGAAACCTTTCGTGGCCAACACAGATGAAAGCTCTCTGAATTTCTTCCATGCTATTCTTACTCTAGCTATTACACTCTCTGTGTGGAGGCGCAATGGCCCAGTGGTTAGGGCAGCGGACTCGCGGTCATAGGATCGCGGTCATAGGATCGCGGTCATAGGATCGCGGTTTCGATTCCCAGACCGGGCGTTGTGAGTGTTTATTGAGCAAAAACACCTAAAGCCCCACGAGGCTCCGGCAGGGGATGGTGGCGAACCCTGCTGTACTCTTCCACCACAACTTTCTCTCTCACTCTCACTTCCTGTTTCTGTTTGTGCCTGTAATTCAAAGGGTCAGCCTTGTCACACACTGTGTCACGCTGAATCTCCCCCCGAGAGCTACGTTAAAGGTACACGTGTCTGTGGAGCGCTCAGCCACTTGCATGTTAATTTCACGAGCAGGCTGTTCCGTTGATTGGATCAACTGGAACCCCCCGACGTCGTAAGTGACGGAGTGCCAACAGTATCACACATACTAAGATTAAATAATTTTATTTAAATGGAAAAGTGGAAAAATGTTTATTAATACAGTATTTTCAGAATAGACTGATACATACAAAGAAAAATAGATACGTAGATTAAAAAAAAAGTAGATACAAAGATATATACACACACTGTTAAATTAAAAGCGGGAGAGAGGCGGGGCAAAAAGGAAGTGAAAGTGAAAGCGGATACATAGATGAAAAGAAAAGTTGGTACATAGATACATAGACTCAGATTGCAATATTCTAACTGTGGGCGACATTGGGGACTCTTTTGTCTTATCTGATTCTCTTTCAGCAATTGTTACTCTAACAAAACATCTATGCAGTCGCTTGACTTGCGACAAAAAGCAACCAAAACTCCTTCAAATGATCCCTCCTGTAATTAGTGTATCTCAGGCAATATGGTTGGATTTTAATAAGACAGCAGGCTTACGCCATTAGTATGATTAGAAGGAAGATGAGAGAAAATAAGATAACTATTTAAAACACCATATAGGTAGGAGTACAAGGAGGTTTAATTTTCTGTAATAGGTTGATGGGTAAATAAAAATTTTTGAGGATCACAGATATGAAAGCGTCAAAGGTTCATGGATATCAAAGTTTGAAAGTTAAAGGACGTGTGAAAGATAATTCTATTTAAATTTATTATTACCTGTATGTTTTAATAAATATTTGCTCATTAAATACTCAATACTCATAATGGGAGTGGCTGTGTGGTAGACCAAGTCCTGGGGGCGATTTCTTCGACTAAAACCCTTTAAG
>NC_069010.1:4017631-4021661 GCF_001194135.2 Octopus bimaculoides
TATATATATATATATATATATATGTATATATATGTGTGTGTGTATATATATATATGCATTTGTGTTTGTGTGTATAAAATCTGAATGAATCATATTGGTTTTCTAATTATTGAGAAGCATAAAATTATTTTTTTGCAAACTCACAGAAGCGACACTTCTCCCCCCACACACTAACAAAAACACACTCTCACACACATTCATACACATACACACACACAAACGTCTACACACACACCCACACATACACACACAGCACATATTTCCCTTCAACTGAGGTGGCTTTTGACTGAAATGGTGGTATTTTAACTCGGTCAATAACCCTATCCCACCCGCCTGTACTATATTAAATACTTCCCCTCTCCAGCGCTCTACTCCCTTTCTTTCTATCTGTGTCTGTGTGTCTCTTTAGTCTTTAGTCCTCGCACAGCCCATTGACTGTACTGTATAAGCGATGTAGTTTGCTTAACAACCACTCAACTGGGGGTTTAGTCTCCGTGGTAACACTATATAGGCCCCTGGACAAATCAAAACAAATCAAGACTCTTAAGCATACAGCATCATCATTGTTATCATTTAACGCCTGTTTTCCACGCTAACATGGGTTGGACGGCTTGACAGGAACTGGTGAGGCCAAGAGTCACACCAGGTTCCATAGCCTGTTTTTGGCTTGGTTTCAACAGCTAGATGTCCTTCCTAACGCCAACAAACTCTGGCACCAGTGCATTTTTACGTGGCACAAGCACCCATGCCAACGCTTTTATGTGCAGCCTTGATTTTTAGGATCTCAATTCTGTTGTGGTGGGCAGGTCTTCTCAAGTGCAGCAATGAATCAACATAGATTGGAATCCCTACAACTGTTTGGCCCTTGGGTGTCTAATCAGTGTTCTGATCCCTTAAGGCAATACAGCCCTTTGATTTGTAGCATCTTGGACAAGCATCTTTGACCCTAGCATTTGGGTGAGCCAGAGTGTTTGGTAGCAGGAAAATAGGTAGAATCACATATCAGGGGAATGAGGGCTTGTATAAAACCAGAATCTAGCCCCTGAGTGTAGTTTGGCCTCCTCTTCTGTTTGTAGAATCATACCTGAGAATGTGGCTCAGTATCAAAGGGCTGTGTGTATGGATCTACCCCCACCCCTGCAGTAGAGTGGGTGTTAACTAAAATTGTTTGGAGGTGCAATGGCCCAATGGTTAGGGCAGCGGACTCGTGGTCATAGGATCGCGGTTTCAATTCCCAGATCGGGCATTGTGAGTGTTTATTGAGCGAAACACCTAAAGCTCCACGAGGCTCCGGCAGGGGATGGTGGTGAACCCTGCTGTACTCTTTCACCACAACTTTCTCTCACTCTTACTTCCTGTTTCTGTTGTGCCTGTAATTCAAAGGGTCAGCCTTGTCACACTGTGTGTCACGCTGAATATCTTTGAGAACTACGTTAAGGGTACACGTGTCTGTGGAGTGTTCAGCCACTTGCACATTAATTTCACGAGCAGGCTGTTCCGTTGATCGGATCAACTGGAACCCTCGTCGTCGTAAGCGACGGAGTGCCAACAACAACAACAACAACTAAAATTGTTTGTTAGTGTTAGGTGAGGAGGAAGAAAATTTAGTATTTATTCTAACGTTATCAGCAGTGAAGAATATTAATTAAAGGAAAGTAAATTAATTAAAAACTATAACGCCCAGATACACAAATTAAGAAAATATTTTTTCTCCTCTAATTTGGGTGGAATTGTGTAAATTAATTAAGATATCTTGATTCACATCATTAAGGAATGTTAGTCTTCATTTTACTGCGTGCTTTTCAGGCAGAGGGTGGTACAAAGTAATCTTTCAAGCTGCCTGGCTGCCCAGTTGGTTTAATTGTTTGCTAGAATAATTAGGTTAAATGTCTATGTCTATTATTATTTAGACCTAATGTATTTAGGACTACATTATCTAATGTGTCCTCGTTGTTTACCCCCGGGTCCAGTAGAGTTATGAACAAAGATCTTTCAACTGGAACCATTTTTGCTTTTATTCAGACATAGCGTGTCTTCGACTACAATATTTAATGTGTCTTTACATTTTGAAGAGAATTATGTTATGTTTGAGGTAGAGCTAGCTGCTATTTCTACCAGGCAACCTAATATAAAGCAGGGTGGTACCACTCCTCTGGGAGCAGTACCACCCCTCTGGGAGTAGTGGAAAGTTCCAAGGGGGCGTTGAAGAAAAGTGGGGGTGATAATGAGGTACCCAAAAGGGGCAATTGATGTAAGAACAACAAGATAATGGGTTTGCTAGGTTAAGTTTATTAGTGAAATGCAGTTGCTTTGAATTTGCTTCAGAAAGAGGTCTATGTTTGTGATGGTTAGTTGTGATGGGGGTGCTAGAAATGTGGCCTGGTTGCCAAGGGGGTGGCAGCCAGAAAATAGTTGGGAACCACTGATGTAGAGGCTGGCCCTCCTACAGGTCTTGTATGTATGTATGTATGTATGTGTGTGTATGTGTGTGTGTGTGTGTGTGTGTGTATTCTTTTACTTATTTCAGTAATTTGACTGTGGCCATGCTGGAGCACCACCTTTAGTCGAACAAATCAACCCCCAGGACTTATTCTCTGGAAGCCTAGTACTTATTCTATCAATCAGTTTTGCCAAACTGCTAAGTTGCAAGTGACATAAACAAACCAATATCGGTTGTCAAGCAATGGTGGAGAGACAAACAGACACACTGATATTTACATTTATATATACGACGGGCTTCGTTCAGTTTCCGTCTACTAAATCCACTCACATGGCTTTGGTTGGCCCAAGGCTATAGTAGAAGACACTTGCCCAAGGTGCCACGCAGTGGGACAGAACCCGGAACCATGTGGTTGGTAAGCAAGCTACTTACCACACAGCCACTCCTACATATATATACACACGACAGGCTTCTTTCAGTTTGCGTTTACCATATCCACTCACATGGCTTCGGTTGGCCCAAGGCTATAATAGAAGACACTTGCCCAAGGTGATACGCAGTGGGACTGACTGAACCTAGAACCATGTGGTTGAAAAGCAAGCTTCTTACCACATAGCCATGTCTGCACGTGTGTGTGTGTGTGTTTTGGGTTTTATTTTACAAATTTTTGGCATATGTGGAAAGAACCAATCCCCAACCTAGAAACAAGACTCTTTCAAGCAAATTGAAACATCATAAAACAGTGGTGTATATATATACATATTTATGTATATATATGAATGTATGTATAAATAGCTACACGAACGATTGTGTGTGAATGTATGTATGTGTGTATATATGTATGTATTATGTATGCATGTATGCATGTATACATTTATGCATGCATGTATATATATATATATATCATCATCATCATCATCATCGTTTAACGTCCGCTTTCCATGCTAGCATGGGTTGGACGATTTGACTGAGGACTGGTGAAACCGGATGGCAACACCAGGCTCCAGTCTGATTTGGCAGAGTTTCTACAGCTGGATGCCCTTCCTAACGCCAACCACTCAGAGAGTGTAGTGGGTGCTTTTACGTGTCACCCGCACGAAAACGGCCACGCTCGAAATGGTGTCTTTTATGTGCCACCCGCACAAGCCAGTCCAGGGGCACTGGCAACGATCTCGCTCGAAAATCCTACAGGAGCCAGTCAGGCGGTACTGGCAACGGCCACGCTCAAAATGGTGCATCTCATGTGCCACCCGCACAAGAACCAGTCCAGGGGCACTGGCAACGATCTTACTTGGCTTGCCGGGTCTTATATATATATATATATATATATATGTATGTATGTATGCTTTATGTGTGTATGCATATACACATGTTTGTAATACATGTGTATATACACGTGTAGACATGGACGCAAACAGTATGGTATTGCATTACATATATGGGTCTTATTACTTGATAAAGTTCATCAGTGTATGTATACATGTATGTGTGTGTGTATATGTGTATATATGTGTGTGTATATGTATATATATATATATATGTATATATCGTATATATATATACACACACACACACACACACACACACATA
>NC_069010.1:4024399-4025815 GCF_001194135.2 Octopus bimaculoides
AACATCTTAAGGCCCCTTTCATCTTAAGACCATAGTCGTCAACCCCAACCTATGGGATGGGGTGAGGGTAGTCGTCCCTTGCACCACTCCCTTCCAGGAACCCTCCAGTTTCACCCTCCTGTTCTTCTCCAGTTGTCTGTGTGTCCCCTATCAACAACCCGACCTTTTTCTCATCTCCTCCATCAGACACAATAACATCTTAAGGCCCCTTTCATCTTAAGACCATAGTCGTCAACCCCAACCTATGGAATGGGGTGAGGGTAGTTGTCCCTTGCACCACTCCCTTCCAGGAACCCTTCAGTTTATGAAACAACACTGTCAACCACGTAGCGGTCATACTTATCATCATCATCATCATCATCATCATCATCATCATCATCATCATCATCATCATCATCATCATCATCATTATTATGTCCTCATGTCTCATGCCACCCTTTCGCCTTTGTACACGGCCTTAGGCTCAATTCAGATGGTCATATGTAGCTGCTGGAGACTGTGCACAATCCCTGGCTGGAGAAGGTGGCTGCTGCAAGGCCATATGTGTCATAGCAGGATTCAGGTCCTTGTCATACTTCCGGGTTTGTCAGAGAATTTCTACGACTTCACCAACCCCGATTTCTCCCCTCTTCATTCTTGTCATTGTGATCCCTTGGGTTATTTATGTTGGGTACGGTTGAGAAAGACCCCAACCACTCTGCTTGCAATATCAAGGCTAAGCTGGGACCCAAGAGCAAGGAGGTTGCTGCTGGGAGACCATATGTGTGGCAGCAGGATTGGGGCCCTTGCCATTACTTCCAGCTCCAATTCCTCTGATTGTAATCCCATAGATTATTTGTGTAGGGTACAGTTGAGAAAGGCACCTACTGCTTTGCCTGCAACATCAAGGCCAAGCTAGTGGCCAACATTAAGGAGATATTCAATCATCTTCCCAGGGATCCAAAGTGATGAATGCATGCAACAGATTCTGAAGCCATATTGAGGCCTTGGTTGTGGAGGCGCAATGGCCCATTGGTTAGGGCAGTGGACTTGCGGTCATAGGATCGTGGTTTCGATTCCCAGAACGGGCGTTGTGAGTGTTTATTGAGCGAAAACACCTAAAAATATCCACGAGGCTCCGGCAGGGGATGGTGGCGAACCCTGCTGTACTCTTCCACCACAACTTTCTCTCACTCTTACTTACTGTTTCTGTTGTGCCTGTAATTCAAAGGGGCCAGCTTTGTCACACTCTGTGTCACGCTGAATATCCCCGAGAACTACGTTAAGGGTACACGTGTCTGTGGAGTGCTCAGCCACTTGCACGTTAATTTCACGAGCAGGCTGTTCCGTTGATCGGATCAACTGGAACCCTCGTCGTCGAAAGTGACGGAGTGCCAACTATTGAGGCCTTGGTGGAAGCCGAGAGCAGCTACCTTG
>NC_069010.1:4025835-4026861 GCF_001194135.2 Octopus bimaculoides
GTGGAGGCGCAATGGCCCATTGGTTAGGGCAGTGGACTTGCGGTCATAGGATCGTGGTTTCGATTCCCAGAACGGGCGTTGTGAGTGTTTATTGAGCGAAAACACCTAAAAATATCCACGAGGCTCCGGCAGGGGATGGTGGCGAACCCTGCTGTACTCTTCCACCACAACTTTCTCTCACTCTTACTTACTGTTTCTGTTGTGCCTGTAATTCAAAGGGGCCAGCTTTGTCACACTCTGTGTCACGCTGAATATCCCCGAGAACTACGTTAAGGGTACACGTGTCTGTGGAGTGCTCAGCCACTTGCACGTTAATTTCACGAGCAGGCTGTTCCGTTGATCGGATCAACTGGAACCCTCGTCGTCGAAAGTGACGGAGTGCCAACTATTGAGGCCTTGGTGGAAGCCGAGAGCAGCTACCTTGAGTAAACTGTTATTTCCCAGCCAAAATCTAGTTCCTTGGTTCCCAAACTATTTCAACCGCCATCCCCTTGGCATCCAGGCCACATTCCTAGCGCTGCTCCCCCACCTCACTCACCACCACCACCAGATTCACCTCTTTCCACAGCAAATTCAAAGCAACTGTATTTCACAAACAAAACTTAACCTAATTAAACCATTATTTTGTTGTTTTTATATCCATTGCCTCCTTTTGGTCATCCCATTATTGCCCCACTTTTCTGCAAGTCCCCCCTAGATCTTTCCACCGCTCCCAGTTTGTGTGTGTGTGGAGATGGGTGGGGAGTACCACTGAAATAGTTGGTAATTCATGATTTTTGAAAATACTTTTATTTTTGGCTTGGATATTATCGTTTTTATGCAAACTGTGAAGGAGTGGCTGTATGGGGTAAGTAGCTTGCTTACCAACCACATGGTTCCGGGTTCATTACCACTGCGTGGCAACTTGGGCAAGTGTTTTCTACTATAGCCTCAAGCCGACCAAAGCCTTGTGAGTGGATTTGGTAGACGGAAACTGAAAGAAGCCTGTTGTGTATATGTATATATATATATATATGTGTGTGTGTG
>NC_069010.1:4027298-4028703 GCF_001194135.2 Octopus bimaculoides
ACAACTTTCTCTCACCACAACTTTCTCTCACTCTTTCTTCCTGTTTCTGTTTGTGCCTGTAATTCAAAGGGTCAGCCTTGTTACACTCTGTGTCACGCTGAATCTCCCCAAGAACTACGTTAAGGGTACATGTGTCTGTGGAGTGCTCAGCCACTTGCACGTTAATTTCACGAGCAGGCTGTTCCGTTGATCGGATCAACTGGAACCCTCGTCGTCGTAAGCGACGGAGTGCCAGCAACCCCCATCAAGAATTTTGCAGTTTATGAAGTGACTTCATTAACCACACAGCAGTCATATTCCTTTTTATCATGTTGCCATGCCTCTCGTTAGTTCTCTCAGAAGATACAATATTCATTAACGCTTCAGGAATAATTAATAACAATGTATGGCAATGTCTCCTCACGTTTGTCTTTTGGGATTTCTTTATTGTTCTTCTAAAATCAATAAACATGATTGGGAAGCAGACCACTTTTATATACACTTCCTCCTCACTGGCCACTTTGTACATACATGCACACATATACATGCATACATATCTATGTACATGATATATATACATGTATTGACATACATAATTTGCCACTGGCATATATGCATATATCATCGTTTAACATCTGCTTTCCATGCTAGCATGTGTTGGACGATTTGACTGAGGACTGGTGAACCAGATGGCTACACCAGGCTCCAATCTGATTTGGTAGTTTCTACAGCTGGATACCCTTCCTAATGCCAACCACTCCGAGAGTGTAGTGGGTGCTTTTACGTGCCACCCGCACGAGGGCCAGTCAGGCGGCGAGCTGGCAGAAACGTTAGCACGCCGGGCGCAATGCTTCGCGGTATTTCGTCTGCCACTGCGTTCTGAGTTCAAATTCCGCCGAGGTCGACTTTGCCCTTCATCCTTTCGGGGTCGATAAATTAAGTACCAGTTACGCACTGGGGTCGATATAATCGACTTAATCCGTTTGTCTGTCCTTGTTTGTCCCCTCTGTGTGTAGCCCCTTGTGGGCAGTAAAGAAATAGGTACTGGCAACGGCCACGCTCGAAATGGTGTATTTTACATGCTACCTGCATATATATACATTTATACACAAACATACACACACACGCACAAATGCATATACTGTGTGTGTTTCTCTATGAACATATGTATGTGTATGTGTGTACATATACATATATCTTTTGACAAAATATACATACATATATACATATATATAGTTCCAATTTACAGAAAAACAAACGGTGAAGATTGGTGTAGGAATAACATTATAGAAAAGAGGGTTTATTTTTACCCTCATAGCATTTTTTGATAAATAAAGTTATTGTAATTATATATCTGTTTTTTATAAACATAAATCTGTCCTCAAATATCTTACACGCCCTGTATATGTATGTATATATATATATA
>NC_069010.1:4032260-4032655 GCF_001194135.2 Octopus bimaculoides
AAATCTGACTTTCAAAAAAAAAAATAATAATCTGACTTTTAAAAAAAGATCTGACTTTAAAATAAAGAAATCTGACTTAAAAAAAAAAAAAATCTGACTTTCAAATGTTGAAAGACTCCCGAACGCATGAATGAGGATATTCAATCATTGTGGTTGAATCATATATATTTGTACACATCAGCATAGATCATGCGTGTAGAGGCATAAAGATTCTCCAAAGGTATAAAGAATAAAACCAAACGTAGAGAAAAACAGAGAAGAAATATGGACACTAAACCCATCTTTGGACACTAAACTCCGCTTGCGAAGACCTGTTGAGGCAAGTGAAATCGAAACCGAACTAAATTCGACGACTGGCACCCATGCCAACGTCGTCTCCTTCATTGGACACGAAA
>NC_069010.1:4034482-4034942 GCF_001194135.2 Octopus bimaculoides
TGATATATATATATATATATATATATATATATATACATTAGTAGGCACATCTTCCTTTGAAGCCAATTTCTTTGATTAATCTATTTAATCCTTGTGTCAATATCACATAAAAAGCACCCAGTACATTTTGTAAAGTGGTTAGAATTAGAAAGGGCATCCATGTGTTGAAATCATGCCAAAACAGACACTGGAGCCTGGTACAGTCTTCTGCCTTGCCAGCCCCTGTCAAACAGTCCAACCCATGCCAGCATGGAAGGCAGACGTTAAATGATACTGCGTGGCTGGCTGGCTGCCACCTTGATGGGGTATGATTGTCATGGGATCCAGTGGAGGGAGACCCTGGGTGGGCCTGAAATATCAGATGCAGTAAATATTGATACAGCCACACAGCTTGAACCCTGGAATGGTGCAGTTGTGTAATAGTTGCTTGTGAGTGTGTGTGTGTGTGAGTGTGTGTGTG
>NC_069010.1:4035042-4035932 GCF_001194135.2 Octopus bimaculoides
ACACACACACACACACACACACACACACACACATATACATACATACACACGCACGCGTCCATGTATATATATATATATATATGTACGTACGTACGTATGTATGTATGTAAGTATGTATGAATGTATGTCAGAATGAGTGAGATGATAAGATGGAACTAGAATAATCTTTCTCTTACTCTGGGCTGTCAGCGATGTTGTGGTGTCTTGATCAGAGTAATGGTTTTGGCCTTGACGTCCAGTGTAGTTTTAAACCAAGAGCAACATTCCTCGATGTCGAGGTGGGCCTTGCTCACCCAGGTTGCCGGTTCGTGTTGCTCTTCCGCCATTGCGGGACCCACGTTGTTCCTAACAGCGACGACGACACGTTCCGTGTAACTGACCGCGGTAATCCTTGGTCTGAGATTCACCAGATTCGAGTACTGCCTCCGACTGCTGTCTGCCTGACACACCACCGTTTCTCGATAAGTGATCGGCGATCGAACCCAGCTGAGGTCGATCTTTTCTAAATAACGTTTCATTACATTGTCTGCCTGTTTGTCTACCCGTCTGTCTGTCTCCTCCCCCCTCTCTCTTTCTGCTTGTATGTACGTGCGTGTGTGCGTACAAGTACTTGGGAGGGTATATAATTGTGCTTATATACGTGTGTATATATATATGTATGCATGCATGTATGTTTAGCGAATTAAAGGAGCACTTCCTCCACTCTGTTTCATACGCTTAATTTATACATACACACGCACACACACACACACACGCACACACACACATGTATGTGTGTGTGTCCTATATATATATGAATATCTGTGTATGTGTGTTACTTGTGTGCTTATGCATTTATTTATATATACCTGTACTATATATGTGATATATATATATATATTATATATATA
>NC_069010.1:4036740-4038831 GCF_001194135.2 Octopus bimaculoides
ATATATATATATATATATATATATATATATATATATATATATATATATACTTACATACACACATATATACGTATATGTATGTATGTATGTATTTATGTGTGCATGTGTAAGCATTGGTAGTCACAGAGAAAAGTATGTGTACATAAACACACACACACACACACACACACACAACCATTCATGCCGCTTGTGTGCATATAGTTTAAACTAGAAATTCAAGTTTTAGCAAAAGAATGAAAAGAGGAGAAAAGAAAGAGTTACTAAGAACGTGTTGTATATGTATTCTTTTGCATAAAAACAATCACCATATGTGTGTCTGTGGGCGTGTGTGTGTGTGTGTGTGTGTGTGGCACGCGCGTGTGTGTGCTTGTTTGTGTGTGCGAGTGTATGTGCTCGTACACATATATATGTATATACATACACACATATATATATACACATATATTTTCTTCTATCATTTACTTGTTTCATTCATTTGATTAAGGCCATGCTGGGGTACCACCTAAAACAGCTTTTAGTTGTCAGTTGAACAAATCGACCCCAAGTCTTATCTTTTAAAAGCTTGGTAGTCATTGTATGTATTGGACACTCTTGCCGAACTGCTAAGTTTTTGAGACGTAAACACACTAGCGCCAGTTGTCAAGTTGTGGGAGGGGGGGTACAAAGACAGACGCAAGGACACACACACACAGCTATATATATATACATAAATTTATATATATATATATATATTATATATATATATATATATATATATAGTGCGTGAGAAGACCCGGCAAGCCAAGTAAGATCGTTGCCAGGGCCCCTGGACTGGCTCTTGTGCGGGTGGCACATGAGATGCACCATTTTGAGCGTGGCCGTTGCCAGTACCGCCTGACTGGCTCCCGTAAGATTTTCGACCGAGATCGTTGCCAGTGCCCCTGGACTGGCTTGTGCGGGTGGCACATAAAAGACACCATTACGAGCGTGGCCGTTTTCGTGCGGGTGACACGTAAAAGCACCCACTACACTCTCGGAGTGGTTGGCGTTAGGAAGGGCATCCAGCTGTAGAAACTCTGCCAAATTAGACTGGAGCCTAGTGTTACCATCCGGTTTCACCAGTCCTCAGTCAAATCGTCCAACGCATGCTAGCATGGAAAGCGGACGTTAAACGACGATGATGATGATGATGATGATGATATGAAGGTCTTCTATCAGTTTCTGACCAACAAATCCACTCATAAAGCTTTGGTCAGCCTTTGTCAGCCCAAGGCTATATCAGAAGCCACTTGCCAAAGTGCCATGCAGTGGGACTGAACCCAAAGCCATTGTGGTTGGGAAGCAAGCTTCTTACAGCAAAAGCGACCGAGAGAATAAGTACTAGGCTTACAAAGAATAAGTCCTGGGGTCGATTTCTTTTACTAAAGGCGGTGCTCCAGCATGGCCACAGTCAAATGACTGAAACAAGTAAAAAAGATATATATCTATATATATATACGTAGTAATTATCGTATATATATATACATATGCATTATCATATATATAGGTAGTAACATTATTAATAAAATAAATGGAATGAATAAAATATTTTATTGGGTACAACACATGTTTCGGCCCCTTCTGGGTCTCTTCGGGTACATCAATAAAAAAAGTCTTACTAGAGATTTTCTGATTCGGTTTTACATACATACCACTCTATGTCCATCAACTTTGAGAATGAGTGAAAAAAAACGGAGAAAAATCGAAATGCAAAAAAATTCAAATATGAAAGTGAAAATTATACATTCCCGTTCGGATAAAAATGACGTAATGAACCGTCGCTGTTAAGAGAAAGAAAAGGATGTAGAAGTTGAATGGAGGATAATACTTTTGTGTTCGTGCTTAGACGCACATATACATACACAGATACTTATATATATATATATATGCATATATATAGATATATATATATGCGCAGGAGTGGCTGTGTGGTAAGTAGCTTGCTTACTAACCACATGGTTCCGGGCAAGTGTCTTCTACTAAAGCCTTGTGAGTGGATTTGGTAGACGGAAACTGGAAGAAGCCTGTCATATATATATGTATATATGTATATATATATGTTTGTGTGCCTGT
>NC_069010.1:4038841-4039522 GCF_001194135.2 Octopus bimaculoides
GTGTGTTTACGTCCCCGTAACTTAGCGGTTTGGCAAAAAGACACCGATAGAATAAGTACTAGGCTTACAAAGAATAAGTCCTGGGGTTGATTTGATTCGAATAAAGGCAGTGCTCCAGCATGGCCGCAGTCAAATGACTGAAACAAGTGAAAGAGTAAAAGAGTATATGTACACCACACACATCCAAGTATATGGGTATATATATACACATGAATATATACATATTTATGTATATACACCGATTGACATTCATGTATATAATGACCATATAAATAGCCTTTCACAGATTTTAGGCGAGACTGTTCCCAGTGATGTGTATGTGTATGTGTGTGTCTGTATGTGTGTATGTGTGTCTGTATGTGTGTCTGTGAGTTGAGAAACTAGGACAGGTTCAGGACCTGCTAGCTCTGACATTTAGAATCTCTGTCATTATCCTTCTCTCTCTCTCTCTCTCTCTCTCTCTCTCTCTCTCTCATGCACACACACACACACACACACGAGAAAATGAGATATGGAGTGAGGTTAGACAGATAGAGAAAATATGTATAGATAGATGAGTGGATAGATAGATAGATAGCTAACAAGATAGATTGACTGAAAGAATAATGGATAGATCAATAGAGAGGCAAACATTTAGATAGAAGATAGAGGGCGATAAAAAGATTGATATATATATATATA
>NC_069010.1:4040274-4041192 GCF_001194135.2 Octopus bimaculoides
CAAACATACACACACACACACATAAAATATATATATACGACGGGCTTCTTTCAGTTTCCGTCTACCAAATCCACTCACAAAGCTTTGGTTGGCCTGAGGCTATAGTTGAAGACACTTGCCCAAGGTGTCATGCAGTGGGACTGAACCCGGAACCATGTAGTTCGTAAGCAAGCTACTTACCACACAGCCACTCCTATGCCTATATATATATATATATATAGGCAGTTCAGCAAAAGAGACTGGTAGAATAAGTACTAGACTTGCAAAGAATAAGTCCTGGGGTTGATTTGCTTGACTAAAGGCGGTGCTCCAGCATGGCCGCAGTCAAATGACTGAAACAAATAAAAGGATATATATACGTATATATATGTGTGTGTGTGTATATATATATCGTCGTCGTTTAATCTCCGCTGAGGACTGGTGAAACCAGATGGCTACACCAGGCTCCAACATATATACGTACATACATATATGTACATATATACATAAATATATATACTAGACTTACTACCCAGCATTGCCCGGGAAATTATTCACGGAATTGTTTGCCAGTTTGTAGAATGGGAATTCTTGGTACTTAAGCATGTATATATATTTAACCTAACTTCTGAACTTATTTAATTGGAACTTTCCAAACAATAGCAATCAATTTTAATGAGTAGAAGCTGTTTTTTAATAAGCTTCATCCGGAAAATCATGTTACTTTTGTTTCAAAATGAAAGAGTGAAATATGTGTGAATGTGTATATGAAATGGACATGCGTGTGTGTGTTTGAGTGAGTGTGTGTGTGTGAGAGAGAGAGAGAGAGAGAGAGAGAGAGAGAGAGAGAGAGAGAGAGTGCCACTTATACATGAGAATTATACTTCTACACACGGTCATTCACCCCCTCTCCCTCTCACACAAACAGATGCACACATA
>NC_069010.1:4041736-4042781 GCF_001194135.2 Octopus bimaculoides
ATATAAACAAATAGTAAATGAGTATATGCATATATACGTACAGGTATGTGCATACCGACATCCACCTGTATGTATAGGTGCACATCTGGGTACAGGACATTGCAAACAAAACGTAGACGAGAAAACACACAAGCCACATAGAGAACATTCTTCTTCATCAGCTACCCCCGTTTCAACACCGGCGTTTCGAAGAGGTGGGCAGGGTTAGGGTTGGGGTTAGGGTTAGGGTGATGTGTGTGTGTGTGTGTATGTGTATATGGTTGTGTGTCCGTGTTTGTCCCCCCCCAACATCGCTTGACAACCGATGCTGGTCATTCGTGGCCTTTTTTTTTGTCTGTCAAGTTACCAGATGTCCTTACAGTTTTGGGAAGTTACACTTGAGACTGTTTGATCTGGTTACACCCTAAAATGTCTAGGCTAAGTGATTTTTGTAAGAAAGTTAGCGAATCTATATGACAGCAAAGGCAAAAACTGGAATACATGGTACACAGTTACAAATACAAGCAACAATAATATAACAACAGGTGTCTTTCAACTGACAACGAATTAAATTGAGCTGGCATGTTGTGCTTCTATTCCGTTTTTCTGTTTTCAAAGTGACACACACAACCACTGATTTTTTGACTGGCCATACTTCAAATTATTCTTTAGCACGAGAGTTATTTCCCTTCAAAAATCCATACGAGTTATATCCCTGATTCCGCAAGTTTTGTCAATGATCAGGTCGCAGCCCCAAAGCAACGAAAACATTTTGGCAAATTAAATTTGGCACTGTCAGAAGTGAAAGTAGAAAAATCTGACAAGGAACGTTACTGCTGGTTTGAGTTGATTCTTTGGCTACTGACAGCTAATACCATGACTGGCCGGAGCGAGCTATCTGTCTGTCTGTCTGTCTGTCTCTCTCTCTCTCTCTCTCTCTATCTATCTATCTGTCACTCGAAAGTTATTGGAACAAATTTGACGGCACTGTCATGGTATTAGCTGTCAGAATTGAAAGTAGAACTGACAAGGAACGTTACTGCTGGTTTGAGTTGATTCTTTGGCT
>NC_069010.1:4043867-4045066 GCF_001194135.2 Octopus bimaculoides
ATTTTATATATTATAGTCGTAGAAGTGGCACCTTGGGCACGTGTCTTCTACTATAGCCTCGGGCCGATCAAAGCCTTGTGAGTGGATTTGGTTGACGGAAACTGAAAGAAGCCCGTCGTATATATGTATATATGTGTGTTTGTGTGTCTGTGTTTGTCCCCCCAGCATCGCTTGACAACCGATGCTGGTGTGTTTACGTCCCCGTAACTTAGCGGTTCGGCAAAAAGAACCGATAGAATAAGTACAAGGCTAACAAAGAATAAGTCCTGGGGTCGACTAAAGGTGGTGCTCCAGCATGGCCGCAGTCAAATGACTGAGACAAGTTAGAGTTAAAGGGTTATTGCACTGACTAACAACGTGGGGGAGATTTTGCCATTGTTTCTAGCACGTGCGGCGACCACCTTCGTTTCTTAGTTTAATTGACATACTAATTTGTCTTGAACACCACATTAATGACTGACAAAATTATTTCATTAAATTCTTCACTGTTTTCAAAACTTAATTAAATACAGAGGTCCCGATCTATCTACGTAACGATCTAAAAGGGAGAATTAGTTTTAGGGTTACACATCCACACAGCGTACATTTAAAATGTTTTGTATGTAACACCTGTACTTATGTAGTACCGTTAAGGGATCTCTGTATTTAAGTAGTACCGAAATTTGTCCAGAATTCGGTTCGAAGGTGATGGGATGTTTTTCTTCTTTGATCTGCTTTGGGACAATGTTAAATAGAGCAGCACCTGTTGAAAGGGACAATAATTGTTTTGCAGTTTTATGTACGTGTTGTGACCCTGAATTGTGTGTAATAGACACATGCATTCATTTGCTCACGCGCACTCGCATTTTTTGTAGAATCACCCACTCACAACTAGCTAGCGCGGGTGCGCGTTCGGGACCACTCTGCTTTAGTAGTACCATGTATATATATATATATATTTGTTTTGCAAGATTTTTGATGTGAAATCGTGTGTTGAAACAGATGTTGTTGTACTTGGGGACGGTCATATTGCCAGTTTAGCCAATAAAAACACACGCACTGTATATTTGGTGTTAATTTGCTTCAGCTTTATATTACATTAATCTTTAAGATTAATGTAATATAAAGCTGAAGCAAATTAACACCAAATATACAGTGCGTGTGTTTTTATTGGCTAAACTGGCAATAAGACCATCCCCAAGTACAACAATATATATATA
>NC_069010.1:4046047-4047518 GCF_001194135.2 Octopus bimaculoides
GTCTGGGTACATGGAGTAAATAAAATCATGACCATAAACAGTTAAATATAAGAAATAATAATTTCTTAAAGTATGCGTTAATCCCCATGTGGGTACATGGAATAAATAAAATCATAACATAACAATTAAATATAAGAGATAATAATTTCTTAAAGTATGTGTTAATCCCCATGTACTTTTGACTCGCGGTTAGGGTTATATATGTATTTGTGTGTATGTGTATATTTGTTTTGTGTGTAAATGTGTATGTGTATACACGTTTATGTATATGTATGCTTGTAATAATGGTCTTTCATCTCCTTGAAGCACATGCTGCTATCAAACGTTTAAAATATCTCCTGATTTATAAATAAAAGAAAGAAAAGGAAAAACAAAAGCAAACACTTCTCCCCTCATCCCTCGCTGTGTCGCCTCTTATCTATGTTGGCTGCTCCTTTTCTTTTTGGGTCATTCTTAATTGGCGATTGGCACAGTGGAAATTGCTTCCACTTCAATGCTACATTGCCTTCTTGCCACGTAGCTCAATCTGGAAATGTAGTGTTTGCCCACAAACAGCTGCGATTTTGCAGAGAATTTACCTTCCTTCTCAGCTTTTGGTCGTCGGACCGTGGTCATGCTGGGGCATTCGTCGTCATGAAGTGTTTCATTGAACAGATCGACCAGGACTTTTTTTTAAAACCTTTTTAAAAGCCTGGTACGTATGTATCGATTGCTTTTTGCCGAGCTTAACTTACGGGGACGTAAACAAACGAACACCAGTTGTCAAGCGGTGATGGAGACACTCACACACACACACATGTTGGGCTTCCACACAGTTTCCATCTACCAAATCTGTTCACAAGGCATTGGTCGGCCGAGAACTATCGTAGAAGATAATATATGCCCAAAGTACTGCGCAGCGGGACTGAACCCAGAAACCACCTGGTTGCAAAGTGAGTTGCTTAACCACACAGCCGTATCAGTGATATTAACAAACTAATTAATGGAAATAATTGAAGTTATCAAAAATAGAAAGAGGGCATTTCGAAAATTCATTCCGTCAGTTGTAAATTGCTAATTAAGGATCGGCTGGCATTTGTAATTATAATTAACGAACAACTCTGCCTGAGAGGATGCATTTTGAAGCTCGCAGTGGAACTAGTGTAGACCTTTCAGACCGTGGTGTGTCCCCATCAAATATGGAGTGCGTGGTGAAACCGCCAAGGTGAACTTTGGCAAGTCATGCAGCTTAACTATGAGAACAAGTAACACATAGGCAGTCATTGATGTAAGGTAGTTTTTTTTTCCTGTACTTTTGGATATTTGCTTTATGTAATTTCTTTCACCATCTCCTTATATGTTTGCTTGTCTATCTCTCTCTCTATATTTCTCCATGTATTTCTCTCTCTCTCTCTCTCTCTCTCTCTCTCTCTCTATATATATATATATATATATATATATATAATATTAGGGACAAAATCCAAAATTACAG
>NC_069010.1:4049170-4050732 GCF_001194135.2 Octopus bimaculoides
TGGGCAAGTGTCTTCTACTATATAGCCTCGGGCCGACCAAAGCCTTGTGAGTGGATTTGGTAGACGGAAACTGAAAGAAGCCCGTCGTATATGTGTGTGTGTGTGTGTGTATGTTTGTGTGTGTGTGTGTTTGTCCCCCCCAGCATCGCTTGGCAACCGATGTTGGTGTGTTTACGTCCCCGTAACTTAGCGGTTCGGCAAAAAGAGACCGATAGAATAAGTACTAGGCTTACAAAGAATAAGTCCTGGGGGTCGATCTGCTCGACTAAAAGCGGTGCTCCAGCATGGCCGCAGTCAAATGACTGAAACAAGTAAAAGAGTAAACAAAAAAATGGCGTAGAGTAGAAACAGACGTAACTTGATATGAAAAAAGTTGAGGTATGCCTACGCACACACACACACACACACGTGTATAGGCAACCAGTGAACATGCCAGTCAATCAGGTCAATGTGCAAATTTTCCAGTTGCTTAGGAATCAGTTCAAGTCTGAGTGTTAGTTCTTTTTCCTGCCACGACATGTTTACTCATCTATTGATAGACAAAACTGATTTTTTAAACAACAGGACAGGTCACTAAAAGGAATACAAGAGGATCCGACACAGCTGTGTGTATGTGTGTAATTATGTGTATGTGTAATTGTGTGTATGTATATAATTAATAGTGACAGAAGAAGTATTAATATGGAAAGGTAATATTTATTCCCCATTTTAAGTGTGTGTGTGTGTGTGTGTAGCTGTAGAAACTCTGCCAAATCAGATTGGAGCCTGGTGTTGCCATCTGGTTTCACCAGTCCTCAGTCAAATCGTCCAACCCATGCTAGCATGGAAAGCGGACGTTAAACGATGATGATATATATATATATATATATGTATGTATGTATATATTTCTATTTATGTGTGTTGTAATTTCTCTTTGACAGGCCAGTGACAATAAGATGGAGTTGAAAGATGCAATCAACTTATCAGATCTTCGAGAATGCTCCGAAGCCATGTTTGAACTGAAAAAAAGTGAAATTCAACATGGTAGGTCACATATTTTGTCCTCTATCTATATATTACACCTGCCCTTCATCTTACCTGATCATATATCTTGTCAATACAGTACATCACGTTAATGTAATACTTCTGTCTCAGTTTAGTATTTCACTTATATATCTCACCTGGTGATGTGCCTCAGTTGTCCATCTCATTTATATATGTGTATATGTGTATCTATATATGTGTATGTATATATATTTGTGTATGTGTATATATGTATGTATATATGTGTATATATGTATGTATATATATGTGTGTGTATATATATGTATGTGGATGTGTGTATATATACGTGGATGTGTATATATATTTATGTGGATATTTATATATGTATGTGCATATATATATATATATATGCATATACATGTGTGTGTATATATATGTGTATATATTTAAACATATATGTGTATATGTATATACATATGTGTATATGTATATACATATATATGTCTATATGTATATGTTTATACATGTGTGTGTGTGTATATGTATATATATATATATATATATGTGTATATATATAT
>NC_069010.1:4052760-4053836 GCF_001194135.2 Octopus bimaculoides
TATATATATATATATATATATATATATATATCTTTATATATATATGGCACCATGATGGATTCTTTTTATATGGTACCAGCACAGATGCTTTTTGCATGGTACTATCATGGTGCTTTTTATGTGTTCAGGACAAGTGTTTTATGTGGTACCAACACAGTTGCTTTTCATGTGGTACCAGCACACTTGCTTTTCATGTGGTACCAGCACAAGTGCTTTTCATGCGGTGCCAGCACAGGTCCTTTTTATGTGGTGCCAGCACTCTTACTTTTCATGTGGTACCAGCACAAGTGCTTTTCATGCGGTGCCAGCATGGATGCTTTTTATGTGGTACCATTGTGGATGCTTTTTATGTGGTACCATCATGGATGCTTTTTACATGATACCAGCTTGGTGCCCTTTTATATGGCACCTGCACAGGTGCCTTCTACATGACACCAGCACAATAACAAAAATGTTAATCCTTAAGCAAGACAAACCACTTTAATTTGTACCCTTTTCCCTCTTTCTTCCCCAGTGCATTACACGGGGTTCTTTGAATTTGCTGACGAACCTTTCGATTCCAGCAGACTGAGAGGGGAAGTCTTCAAGTTCCGACTAAGAAAAGGTAAGTTAATACTTCATCGTTCTAATGTATCTTTGTATGTTCCCTAATCTTGTCATGTATTCTGGGCTGTTGTTGTTGTTTGATCCCAGGCTATCCCTGATCCCAGTGGTTAGGGGAGCGGACTCACGGTCATAGGATCGCGGTTTCGATTCCCAGACCGGGCGTTGTGAGTGTTTATTGAGCGAAAACACCTAAAGCTCCACGAGGCTCCGGCAGGGGATGGTGGCGGAACCCTGCTGTACTCTTTCACCACAACTTTCTCTCACTCTTATTTCCTGTTTCTGTTGTGCCTGTAATTCAAAGGGTCAGCCTTGTCACACTGTGTCACGCTGAATCTCCCCGAGAACTACGTTAAGGGTACACGTGTCTGTGGAGTGCTCAGCCACTTGCATGTTAATTTAATGAGCAGGTTGTTCTGTTGATCAGATCAACTGGAAGAGGATGTGACAAGACTGACCCTTTTTTTTTTTTT
>NC_069010.1:4054293-4060874 GCF_001194135.2 Octopus bimaculoides
TTTTTTTTTTTTTTTTTTTTTTTTCCAGGGTCTAGGTAAAACGTCCAGTGTAGAGACCCAGAATAAAATTAAGTTTGAAATGTTGACACAAGGCCAGCAATTTCAATGCAGGGTGGGGAGTTGATTGTTTCACCACCCCCGGTACCCGAAGGGACAAGTTGACCTCGGAATAATTTGAACATAATGATGCGTTGATGAAAGACATGGCTCTTGGCTCTTCCTAATTTATCATTCCAATGATATTCTGTTCATTACAGATATGGTAATCCCTGGCTGGGTGATAGCTGTGACCACCATGCAGGTTGGAGAGCTGTCGCGGTTTCTAATCAGCCCCGAGTATGGATTTGGTGACTTTGGTTGTCCACCTAGGATCCCCAAAGCCATCACAGGTCAGTATTTCCATTTATTGAATTTTACCATTTTGGTGCCATCAATCATGTGATAGAATACTGATTTTCATTGAGTCAATCACTGGTCGATGGCAATTGTTGATGTTGCATGACTTCCGGTTATGGAAGTCCTGGGGCCGATTTGTTCGACTAAAGGCGGTGCTCCAGCATGGCTGCAGTCAAAAGGACTGAAACGAATAAAAGTATATATATATATATATATATGTGTGTGTGTGTGTATTTGAGTGTATGTATATCTCAAAGCTGTGAGATAATGCATTTATCTCACATTCATTAATTCGTTAATTAAGTCACGTTCATTAATTCAAAAGAATGTGAACAAATGAAACCTTCAATTTGACAAAGAAATCTGGGAGGGTTAACCACCATCCATCAAGATTGACTGCTATTTCTAGCATCGGATCTTTTTTAAAACGGGGGCCACATTTTTCATTAATGTTTTATGTAGTGTTTTTGGTACGGAAAGACTTTCAAACTTCGTATACTTATCTATTTTGTGTTATAGAACAGAAATATATTTTTGTATTCGAATTTATTTCATGTAAAAAATTGTCTTATTTCGATAATTTCAACCAATCACTGACAAGTATTCAGTTGTTTACATTTACTCCTTTGGCTGATTAAGCCATAGCTTCGTTTTATTTGCTTTTTTCATTTTCTTTTTTTTTTCTTCGTTTTATTTGCTTTTTTCGTTTTAAATTTGCTGTTTTACCCTAACCCTAACCCTATCACCGATAGAATTGTTTCAGAATCGTTTGTTTATGTAGTCAGCACTTAATGTATATCGGCTGAATGGACGTCAGTGATTGGTTGAAATTACAGAAATACGACAACTTTAACATGGAATAACTTGGGGATTTCTTTTTTTTTTTTTAAGAAGACTAAGAGAAAAAGATGTTTTATATGACACATTCTACCAGTGTGCCAAGTTTCAAAGTGTTTCGTTAATGAAAAATGTGGCCAGGTTTTAAAAAAGATCCCTAGCATCTCCCGTCTCCCTCCACAGGATCTCAAATATTCCTTTCTTCCTTTCTCTCTTTCAGCTCTCTTTGAGATTGAACTTTTGTCCTTTGTCGAAGACGCTGGCATTGAAGATTATTTTCAAATGACTGAAGTAAATATATCTTCTCTTTCTCCTTTTCATTTTTTTTCTTCTTTTCATTTCTTCTCTTCCATTCTTCTTCTCTTTCTATTCATTCTGCAGTTTCATTAATTTCTATTCATCCTTTGTTTTTTGTCTAGTTTTTTTTTGTTCACTTTTTAATTTTTCCCATTTTTCCTGTTCCAGGAAGAGAAAAGCCAGATTCCATTCGACCAAATCCTAAAGATTGCAAATATGGAGAAATCGGTAAATAAACCTCATAGTTATACACACATGTACACTCAATTACATACATTCATATAGTGTCTGTCACTTACGTGTTTCACTCATTGGACTGTGGCCATGCTGGGGCACCATCTTGAATGAATCAACCTCTGTACTAATTTTTCTTATAAACCTGGTCCTTATTCCACCAGTCTCTTTTTGCCAAACTGCTAATCACCCCAACACTGATTGTCTAGCGGTAGTAGGGGGGGACAAACATTGACACAAAGACACCAACATGCATAAACACACATACACAACAGGTCGCCAAGTAACTTGCTGAAGATCCCTCAACTGGGAGGAGTAGTATTGATGCACAGAAAAGTATCGTGTATCATATACTCTTTTACTTGTTTCAATCATTTTTGACTGCGGCCATGCTGGAGCACCGCCTTTATAGTCGAGCAAATCGACCCCAGGACTTATTCTTTGTAAGTCTAGTACTTATTCAATCGGCCTCTTTTTGCCGAACTGCTAAGTTGCGGGGACGTAAACACACCAGCATCGGTTGTCAAGCGATGGTTGGGGGACAAACACAGACACACACACACACATATATATATATACACATACATACGACGGGCTTCTTTCAGTTTCCGTCTACCAAATCCACTCACAAGGTTTTGGTCGGCCCGAGGCTGTAGTAGAAGACACTTGCCCAAGGTGCCACGCAGTGGGACTGAACCCGGAACCATGTGGTTGGTAAGCAAGCTACTTACCAAGGATTAATTTCTAAGAAATTAAACCCATTAGATTTCAACCGGAAGTATTTATCATTGTTACCAGGAGCTGGTGTGCCAATCGTTGTAAAGTCGATCGGTCATGAGTAGACGACGACCTGTAATTAACGATATTAATAATAAGGATTATCATGAAGTTGCTTAGCATTACCTTTAATTCTTTTAATATGTACACAGCTTTACATAGACCAACACGTGTTCAATTGCACCGATTAGTAACCATTGCAATTGCAACCCTACTTTAAAACCGGTGCAGTTTCTTTAGGGTCTTTATTTGATATCCTTTTATTTGGCTTTTTAAAGATTTTCTTTTAATCTACTCTGCGTTGCATAATGTAGGGCTGTCCGTTAAGTTAGACACGAAAAATCTCCATTTCTGTTTCTTTTTCTTTACAGTTTGGTACAGAATTCTTCAGTGCCAAGAAAATTCGAAAGTCTTACAACAAATACCGTTTGGTAAGTGCTGTTATGTTGTTGTTGTGACGTTGTGAAATGGCCATCTTTTGGTGTTGGGAGGCAACTGTCTTGTGATTGTGGTGTTGTGAGGTGATTATGTTGTGGTTGCGGCATTGTGAGGTGGCCATGTTTTGGTGTTGTTAGGCAGATGTCTTGAGGTGTTGGGATGCAACTGTCTTGCGATTGTGGTGTTGTGAGGTCGTTGTCTGCTTGTTATCGTGTTGTGAGGTGATTATGTTGTGGTTGCGGCATTGTGAGGTGGCCATGTTTTGGTGTTGTTCGGCAGATGTCTTGAGGTGTTGGGAGGCAACTGTCTTGTGATTGTGGTGTTGTGAGGTTGTCTGCTGTTGTGGTTGTGGCGTTGTGAGGTGGCCATCTTTTGGTGTTGTTAGGCAGATGTCTTGTGATTGTGGTGTTGTGAGGTGATTATGTTGTGGTTGTGGTGTTGTGAGGTGGCCATGTTTTGGTGTTGTTAGGCAGATGTTTTGAGGTGTTGGGATGCAACTGTCTTGCGATTGTGGTGTTGTGAGGTCGTTGTCTGCTTGTTATCGTGTTGTGAGGTGATTATGTTGTGGTTGTGGCATTGTGAAGTGGCCATCTTTTGGTGTTGTTAGGCAAATGTCTTGAGGTGTTGGGAGGCAACTGTCTTGTGATTGTGATGTTGTGAGGTCGTTGTCTGCTGTTGTGAAGTGATTATGTTGTGGTTGTGGCATTGTGAGGTGGCCATCTTTTGGTGGTGTTCGGCAGATGTCTTGAGGTGTTGGGAGGCAACTGTCTTGTGATTGTGATGTTGTGAGGTCGTTGTCTGCTGTTGTGAAGTGATTATGTTGTGGTTGTGGCATTGTGAGGTGGCCATCTTTTGGTGGTGTTAGGCAGATGTCTCTTGGTGTTGGGAAGCAACTGTCTTGTGATGGTGGTGTTGTGAGGTCATTGTCTGCTTGTTATCGTGTTGTGAGGTGATTATGTTGTGGTTGTGGCATTGTGAGGTGGCCATCTTTTGGTGGTGTTAGGCAGATGTCTCTTGGTGTTGGGAAGCAACTGTCTTGCGATTATGGTGTTGTGAGGTCGTTGTCTGCTTGTTATCGTGTTGTGAGGTGATTATGTTGTGGTTGTGGCATTGTGAGGTGGCCATCTTTTGGTGTTAGGCAGATGCCTTATGGTGTTGGGAAGCAACTGTCTTGTGATTGTGGTGTTGTGAGGTCGTCTGCTGTTGTGGTTGTGGCGTTGTGAGATGGCCATCTTTTGGTGTTGTTAGGCAGATGTCTTGTGATTGTGGTGTTGTGAGGTCGTTGTCTGCTGTTGTGAGGTGATTATGTTGTGGTGTTGTGAGGTGGCCATGTTTTGGTGTTGTTAGGCAGATGTTTTGAGGTGTTGGGAGGCAACTGTCTTGTGACTGTGGTGTTGTGAGGTCGTTGTCTGCTTGTTATCATGTTGTGAGGTGGTTCTGTTGTCTCTCCTAACTAATCCTTCCTTCTGCTGTTCCCATTGCAGGCCCTTCTGGTGCTTGACGAGTATGTGCCGTGCAACAGCGAAGAGGAACGTCAGATCCAAGAGTTACGCCTCTTGGTTCTCCTAAACATGGCCCTCTGCTGTCTCCGTCTCAACAATGCTCCCAAAGCCATCACATATTGCCAGAAAGCTCTGGCGATTGACAAGAACAACGCTAAGGCGTTTTACAGATTGGGACAGGTAAGTGGGTGTATATACGTGTGTGTATATAAGGACAGGTTGGTTAGGGTATGTGTATGTTAGGATAGATAAGGTATAATATATATATATATATATATATATGTATATACATATATGTATATATATGTATTTAATGTAACCTCGTGCACATCGGTGGCGATTTTTTTCTTCCTCCGTTTTTCCCTTCTTTGAACTTTCCTTGTTTCCGACAAAGAGCTCCTCCCGAAACGTCATACTCTCTCTCTTTCCTTTCCTGAGCGTCTAGTAACACTATCCGTATCACGTCCTCACTTTGTTGTTTTTTTGTTATTGTTTTTTTTTAAAACATATATATATATATATTTTTATATGTATATGTATATATATATATGTGTGTATATATATATATATATGTATATGTATATGTATATATATATGTGTGTGTATATATATATATATATATATATATGTTAAAAAAAAAACAATAGGAAGGGCATCCAGCTGTAGAAACTCTGCCAAATTAGATTGGAGCCTGGTGTTGTCATCCGGTTTCACCAGTCCTCAGTCAAGTCGTCCAACCCATGCTAGCATGGAAAGCGGACGTTAAACGATGATGATGATGATGATGATATATATATGGACATGTATGTGTATACAGATGTATTTGTGTGTGTCTGTATTAACCTAATTTATAAACTAATGAATGTGTGTTTTGAGATTTAGCTACTATGTCTAGAAGGCTGTCTGTTTGTCTCCTTTTGCAGGCATACCAGATGTTGGGCAAGTACAACGAGGCAGTCACCAACCTAAAGCTGGCTCAGAAGCTGCGACCAACAGATCCGAACGTTTCACAACAACTACAGAAACTGCACAGGTGAGTTAGGAGGGACCAGGGTTGGCACAAATGGGCTGAGGTAGGGCGGACTATACTCGAGGATTTACGGTAACATTTGACAGTAATCTGAATGCTAAGGGGTTAATAGTGTATCTAATGTATCCTTCCTTGTTTAGCCCCAGGTCAGTCCTGATCCAGTAGACCTATGATTGAAGATGTTCCAGCTGTGATTGTCCTGTCTTTTATTCAGGCATAGTGTATCTAGGACTACATTATCTAATGTGTCCTTCTTTATTGCTGTTTAGCCCTAGGTCAGTCCTGATCCTGACTGACCTATGATCAAAGATGTTCCAGCTGTGACCGTCCTGTCTTTTATTCAGACATAGTGTATCTAGGACTACATTATCTAATGTGTTCTTCTTTATTGCTGTTTAGCCCTAGGTTAGTCCTGATCCTGACTGACCTATGATCAAAGATGTTCCAGCTGTGACCGTCCTGTCTTTTATTCAGGCATAGTGTATCTTGGACTACATTATCTAATGTGTCCTTCCTTGTTGTTTTGCCCCAAGTCAGGTCTGATCCAGACAGACCTATGATCAGTGACGTTCCAGCTGTGACCATCCTGTCTTTTATTCAGGCATTGTGTATCTAGGACTACATTATCTAATGTGTCCTTCCTTGTTGTTTTGCCCCAAGTCAGGTCTGATCCAGACAAATCTATGATCAGTGATGTTCCGTCTGTGACCACCCTGTCTTTCATTCAGGCATAGTGTATCTAGGACTACATTATCTAATGTGTTCTTCGGTATTTTCGAGTACTGTTAGATAGAGAATGTGACCATCCAGGCAGAATTGTTTTATGCCTGCCAACAGGTGATATTCTAGTCCAGGGGTTTTCAAACTTTTTGACTTGCGGACCCCTTTATATTTCAGGCTTTACCTTAGGGATCCCCTTATAAACACTTATGAAATTTATACATAAATATTTGCTTAAAATAACATATATTTTTACATTTATTTATTTAACAGTATTTAACAAATTAACAAATAGGTTTATTGTCAATTAAAAGATTTCGATTAAAAGACATATAAAATCAAATTGCCCG
>NC_069010.1:4061087-4065925 GCF_001194135.2 Octopus bimaculoides
ATTCTAGTCCAGGGGTTTTCAAACTTTTTGACTTGCGGACCCCTTTATATTTCAGGCTTTACCTTAGGGATCCCCTTATAAACACTTATGAAATTTATACATAAATATTTGCTTAAAATAACATATATTTTTACATTTATTTATTTAACAGTATTTAACAAATTAACAAATAGGTTTATTGTCAATTAAAAGATTTCGATTAAAAGACATATAAAATCAAATTGCCCGTAAAAAGTATTTGCTGTCTACGGACCCCCTGTCTTGTCCTTGTGGTCCCCGGACCACAGTTTGAAAAGCCCTCTTCTAGTCATGTGTTTTTGAGTACCGTTCATTGGCTAACAGAATCGATGCTCTGCTACAGCCTGTGTAGCAGCCGTGACATTGCTCCTCTCAAAATCACCTCGTTTGTGACGCGGTTCTGCTTGTCGACCCTCAAGGTCTTTCTGAGGCACCTCAGAAGAGCAGGGCCACCCGTACCTATCGGTAAAAACTACATACCCTCACGCTCACTCACTATGTCTTTCTCTCTCTTTCTTTCTCTCTTCCCTCAGCGATGTCCTCCAATACAAACAAGACGAGAAAGCCATGTACAAGAAAATGTTTTGCCAAACCACAAAGAAATCGCAGTTGTCTTTATGTAAGTATTTCTGGATCTTCCCATTGTTGTTCTTGTTCTTTGTGCAGTTTGATGTTTAAACCCTAGGTCAGTCTTAGACCACCAAACCTGTAAGCAGTTGATCCAACATGTAAGCAGTAAGCAGTTGATCAAACAAAATGCAGTTCACAGATCTATCGTTTCATACATAATAGGAACCTAACTGTCTACACACCACACACAAACACACACATGCACATATATCATGGTTCTGGGTTCAGTCCCACAGTGGGGCACCTTGTGCAAGTGTCTTCTACTATGGCCGCAAGAGGACCAGACCCTTGTCAGTGGATTCAATAAGATGGTAACTATATGAAGCCCATCTTATATACTCTTTTGTTCTTTTACTTGTTTCACTCATTTGACTGCGGCCATACTGGAGCACTGCTTTGAAGGGTTTTAGTTGAACAAATCAGTTACATTTTTGAAGCCTAGTACTTACTCTATTGGTCTCTTTTGCTGAACTGCCAAGTTACGGGGACGTAAACACACCAACATTGGTTACCAAGCTATGTTGGGGTAACACACACACTTATATATATTCTTATATGTTATATATTCTTTTATTTGTTTCAATCATTTGACTGCGGCCATGCTGGAGCACCGCTTTTAGTCGTGTAAATCGACCCCAGGACTTATTCTTTGTAAGCCTTGTACTTATTCTATCAGTCTCTCTTGCCAAACTGCTAGCTGACAGGGACGTAAACACACCAGCATCGGTTGTCAAGCGATGTTGGGGGACAAACACAGACACAAACATATACATACATACGTGTGTGTGTGTGTGTATATATATATATATATATATATATATACAACGGGCTTCTTTCAGTTTCCGTCTACCAAATCCACTTACAAGGCTTTGGTCGGCCCGAGGCTATAGTAGAAGACACTTGCCCAAGGTGCCACGCAGTGGGACTGAACCCAGAACCATGTGGTTTGTAAGCAAGCTACTTACCACACAGCCACTCAGAAATTTATTTTGTGGAACTATTTTTCGGATATATTCTGTATTCTTTTGTCATATGACGCCAGTGTCAACCTGGATGGTCACATCTGGAGCACTTTTGTTACAGGTCCAATGCATCAAGGCTGGTCTTCGGCTAGACGACAACATAAACAGCAGCAGCAATTTTTATTCATTTCTAAGATCTCTGTCTCCTCTTTTTTTTGGTTTTCTTGTGCAGTTCCTTCAAATCGGGAGAACATGGTCCAGGAATCGGGCGAAAAAGTTGTTGAAGTTTCTGAAGAATTTAAAGAAAATGTCAACAACTACCTTAAGTGAGTGTCTTGTTGCTTACATTAGGGTCATCATCATCATCATCACCATCACTATCATCATTGCCACCACTGTCATCACCACCATCGTCATCGTCATTGCCATCATCATCATCACCACCACCACCACCATCATCATTATTTGACCCTTTAGCATTCAAATTACTCTGTCAAATGTGATCCTTATTTATTCACATTGTTTTGAATTAATCATAGATTATCTCATAGCGTTCAAATTTCAATGATATCATCATCATCATCGTCGTCGTCGTCGTTTAACGTCCGCTTTCCATGCTGGCATGGGTCGGACGATTTGACTGAGCACTGGTGAAAACCAGATGGCTACACCAGGCTCCAATCTGACTTGGCAGAGTTTCTACAGCTGGATGCGCTTCCTAACACCAATCACTCCGAGAGTGTAGTATCGGGGGTTGATAAATTAAATACCAATGAAATACTGGGGGTCGATGTAATACTAGTCCCCTCCCACCAAATTTGAGGCACTGTGCCTCCAATAGAAAGGATTATTATTATTATTAAAGCAATGAGCTGGCAGAATTGTAAGCATGTTGGCAAAAATACTTAGCAGCATTTTGTCCATCTTTGTTCCGAGTTCAAATTCCGCCAAAGTCAAGTTTGCCTGTCATCCTTTTGGGGTCAGTACCAGTCAAATACTGGGGACAGTGTAATCGGCTTACCCCCCCTCCCTCACAATTACTGGCTTTGTGCCGAAATTTGGAATGAATATTATTATTATTATTGTTGTTATTTACTTTTGTTATTGCAGGAACTTTCTCTCAGACAATTGCCGGAGTGAATGTCCAATGCCTGCCTCCAGCATGACCGTGGCCGAGATAGCTTATGTCCTAGAAATAGTCGATGATATGAAACTCATAGCTGTACAGACTGGTTCGGTGAGTTCAGTTGGCTTCTTAAATATCATGTCACCAGTGGAGCCCCTACCCTCATCGACAGATCATTCCTATCACATGTTAACCCTCTCCTAGATGTTCTGGTACATATGCTCTCCCTTGCTGCAGCGAGGTGTGAACTGAGGTAATGTAGAATACAGTGTTGTGTGACAGAGACACTACGGTGAGAGATAAATCTCCTCCTGGATAAGATGCCAGTCTATCATGCTAACATTCCCCCAGATGATCTGATACCTATTATTCCTTACATGTTAAGTGTCCCTCCAGCTCTTCTGTTATTGTATTTCTGTTGTAATACACATTTGTTTCTATTCATCATCGTTTAACATCCGCCTTCCATGTTAGCATGGGTGGGATGGTTTCACAAGAGCCAGTCAGGCAAAAGCCGGCACTAGACTTCTGTGACTATTTTGGCAGGATTTTTACAGCTGGATGCCCTTCCTAAAACCAGCCAACTCAGCAGAGTGGACTTGGTGCTTTTTATCGGGCGCAAGCGAGGGCAGTTTTGGCAAGGCTTTTACAGTCGGATGCCCTTCCGCACACCAAACACTTTACAGTGTGGACTGGATGCTTTTAAGTGGCACCGGCACTGACAGGGTCACCAAGAATTTGCAAGACAAAAAAAAAAATCTTTCAAGCCGGGAGTGGGTATTGGAGGAGGTGATCTTGTGTTGGATGACAAAAGGTTAGAGTGAGACAGACAGAGAAACAGGTGTCTTGCTGTAGAGGAAGTACAAGCTTAACTGGCCAGAGAGAGGGGTTAGGAATGAAGACAGAAATAGGTGTACTACCGCAAAGGAAATACATGGCTACCCAACCTGAGCGAAGCGCATGAAAGTAACTAAACAATTTACTAAAATACTTTTGTCGTTAATTAATCTGGTGTTTAGAACATAAATTACCATGATTTAACGAGGGAATATTTTAATTGGGATCATTTTTCAACAGGAAATTCGTATTATGGAAACAAGGGCAGTTTCAATGAGATTTCGTATTAAAAGGAGTGTTGGTCGTAAGTGGATCTCAAGTTAGTTTTAAGTGTCTTATTTCTGTGCAACCTCACTTTATTTACTCCCCAGCCCCACTCTACTTAGTGTTTAACCTCACTCAAGATAGTGTACAGTTCCACTCAGGTGACTCTCCAGCTTCACTCCACTGATGTCTGTCTTCTAACTCTCTACTCCTCTATTACAGGGTGAAAACATTCAGATCGAAATCCGCAAGAACAACAACAACAAGACCAGCAACAATAGGAAAGTGAAGAAGCGTGAAATGGTGTGGAAGTAATTTGCCATGAGGTAGGGGACGCACAGACAGGCAGGCAACTACGATTACACATCTCCACACATACATGCTTACATATGCATACACACGCGCATGTGCGTGTATATATATACAGGGTGTCTACAAGGTCTGGGTACATGGAGTAAATTAAATATAAGAAATAATAATTTCTTAAAGTATGTGTTAATCCCCATGTGGCTACATGGAGTAAATAAAATCATAACATAAGCAATTAAATATAAGAAATAATAATTTCTTAAAGTATGTGTTAAATCCCCATGTGGGTACATGGAGTAAATAAAATCATAGCATAAACAATCAAATATAAGAAATAATGATTTCTTAAAGTATGTGTTAATCCTCATGTACCCAGAGTTTGAGGACACCCTGTATATTCACATACATACTCACATATAATGTATGTATGTGTGTGAATATGTATATATATGTATGTATTTTTGTGTATGTCTGTGTATTAATATATGTATGTATATACATACACACACATAAATATATATACACACACATACATATAAATACACACATAAAGATCTTTTACTCATTCCATCTATTTTATTAAGACTGTTATATATATATGTATGTATGTATATATATATATGTATGTATGTATATATATATGTATGTATATATATATATTATTTTTTAATTTTTATTTGATTTTTTTTTTT
>NC_069010.1:4066520-4067426 GCF_001194135.2 Octopus bimaculoides
ATATATATATATGCATCTGTGTGTATATGTATGTATATATATATATATATATATGGAGGACAGTCTGTATATATGTATGTATGTATCTATATATATATGAATGTATGTATATATATTTTATATGCATGTGTATATATATATATATATATGCATGTAAGTATCTATATATATATATATTATACATATACACACACAAACCTATATATATGCACATACTCACAGAGACTCATACAGGAACATAAGTGGTTGAAACCATGTAACACAAGGTCTTTTGGTGTGATGCTCCACCGATTCTGCCAACTGCTCTCTTAGAAACTTCATTATTTTCCCAAATATATCTTTTCCCATTCTTTCCCTTCCTTAGTGTCTCTCTGACACACATACACACACACACACATATATTTGTATGTATACTTTCACATATATACGCATGTATGTTTATATAGCTTAATGGTACAGACCACTCAGCTGGAATTTTGAGAAGTAGAGGATTTAATCTGCCAAAAATATCTTCCCTATCTCCTAAACTGTTTCCATAGCTATTCTGCTTATGAAACTTGACTTAATTTTTTCTAAAATTCCAAATTACTTGATGCTCCGAAGTGTGTCTGTAAATATATTTATATATATATAATGTTATACTCTTCCAAGATGTTGTGATAGTGACTGGGCACACAATACTATAATAGTAAAGGAAACAAGTGTTTTCATTGGTTGGTTGGGCGAGAGGTGACTGGACTCTGGGCTTGTCCTCTCATATCTCTCCCCCAACCATAGAAGTCCTTAAAACGGTGCAATAAAAGCCTGTTATTTCATTAGAAAAGAAAAAGAAAAAGCAAAGATTTCACAAGACATCTTTAATCATCATCATCATCATCGTTTAATGTCCGCTTTCCATGCTAGCAT
>NC_069010.1:4067526-4069244 GCF_001194135.2 Octopus bimaculoides
CATTCATGTCAGGATTACATGCAAAATTTAAAGAGTGATTAATCATGCGGGAAGATTATTCAAACTTCATTGATAAGGAACAAGAGGGGCCGGATCTGGTTCATCAGCATCAGATTCCTGTACTTCTTTGCATTTCAGCCATTGTTTCTTTATGGCCGGTCGCTGTCGGTCTTCGTCATTGGTGTTTAACTTTGATGAAGATATTGGTACCTTCCAGAATACATTTCAACCTCTCCGACATTGTTTGTGGTAAACCACATTTCTTCGGTGTATATTAGACGCTCATCTACACAGCTACCGAAGGTAAAATTGTCGCTGGCTTGACATTGCATTCTGCCCGACGTTATTTGAAAATATATGAACACCTTGCAAGTTTTTTCTGAATACAATTTTCCTGGGACTCTTCAGGGGTTGTAGCTTAGTGTTTTGCCTCAACTTCCAATAATGTCTATCTGTTCCTCCTCATGATAAAATGCATCTCTTTCTAAAGCCAGATGTAAACAATTCTTGCCTTCTGCATCAACAGCACCTTTTGAAAATATAATATGAACACCTTGCAAGTTTTTTCTGAATACAATTTTCCTGGGACTCTTCAGGGGTCGTAGCTTAGTGTTTTGCCTCATCTTCCAAGCTTGAAATAAAGGCAGGGTCATCTGGTCCTTCAGGGGAACTGTTGTCTAGGTCAGTAGGTAGCTTCCTTTTTTGGGTTTCACTTTCTCTGAGATTGAAATAACATCATCCTACTGTGTGCCCTCACAAAACCGGACTAGAGTCAAGCTCAACAGGGTCTTCCTTCCGCGCTGATCCGTCCAAGCCCGTTCCCTTGGCTGTGGTTTTGCTAGACAGTGGGAATCTCATTGATCCATTCATGCACGTCACTAATTAGATGACGAGGCATTTGGCTAGTCCAACTTGCTTTCGCTATCTTTCCTTGTTAATTTAACATGGGCGGTCCCACTGCGCTCGCCAAATAGTGACCTGGATCAAGCACTATCATAAGCCGAGGGTAAGGCCCCAACAGCGCACGAGGCCGACAGGGGGTTCGAATTGAAGGGCGACTGACTGGACGAAACCGACAGGCCCCCTACGCCTGTCATTGGACACTCTTTCGGGCATGGTCTCTGTTGGGGCCAAGCTTCCGGATGCTACGTGGGACGGGTCTAGTCAGCGCCTGTACCCCGCCCTGCGATGGAGCTGCAGGGAAACGGGGTCTCGATACACGCACAACAAGCGAGGGACTTGAGGAGTGTCCAACGATTGCCGCAAGATGGAAAAGCGACTACGACTACAAATCGACCGGCGAAACTGAGAAATACCGACCCAGCAACCGAGAAACTCAGACACGGACATAGCGGGACCGTGCGACTGTATATCGTCGCTACACGATCCTGACGAAACCTCGAACCAAAAGCGACCGGCACCGAATACTACGAAACCCAGCCGAATCACTAAACACCAAGAGCCGGAGGGTGCCTTCGCATGCCCTGTCCTGATATGAGGTCCCCGAGCGAACCCTGAGAGACCGTAGTCAGAACCTGCCGGATGGAACTGGCAGTAAACTCTAGAAACGACGTCGACGCCCAGGTAGGAGGGGATTATCGCCCACACTCCCACTGTAATCGAACGTTGGGACACGCCCCTTGATCCACCCTCATGGATCAGTCCCTAAGCATGCTGTACGTGCAGAGCATTGCTGTCCTGCTCAGCAACTTCATTAA
>NC_069010.1:4069254-4074520 GCF_001194135.2 Octopus bimaculoides
GTAGTCAGAACCTGCCGGATGGAACTGGCAGTAAACTCTAGAAACGACGTCGACGCCCAGGTAGGAGGGGATTATCGCCCACACTCCCACTGTAATCGAACGTTGGGACACGCCCCTTGATCCACCCTCATGGATCAGTCCCTAAGCATGCTGTACGTGCAGAGCATTGCTGTCCTGCTCAGCAACTTCATTAACGACTTGTCCCTAATGCACAGAGCTTTCAATGCCCTCTCGGCCTCGCGGCTCCAGGCACAAATATTTAAAAATCCACTTATCTGACATAAGTATGGATTCCTTCTTATAATGAAACAAATCTTTTTTTATAGCAAGGTGCAAACAACTATTGCTACCTCTGGATGAAAAAGGGCTCAACCTTAATCCTAACCCTCTCTCACAGCAGAAATTTCAAAATCCACTTATCTGACATAAGTATGTATTCCTTCCCATAATGAAACCAATCTTTCTTTACAGCAAGATGTAAACAACTATTGCTACCTCTGTCAACAGCGCCTTTTTGAAATAAAATGTGGACCCCCTCCAAGCAGACGCTTGGACCCAGCATGGGTTTTCTCAACACAATAAAAAATATAAAGACGCTATTGTTTGATCTGTATCTTAAATTTACCTGTTGTATATGCATAACTTGGTATATTGTAGAACGTTCTTTTCATTTCTCTATTTCTTTTTTAGGAAGACAATTCTCTCTCATGTTTGGTTCTTCATATAAACATAGTTTGATGTTGACCATGTCTTGAAAAGGAAAAGATGATCCCCCTTGTGTTGTTCATGTGAATCTGAAAAGTTTATCAATTGATTTTGCATTGTATGATTTACCCCTGTTGGGTGTACCTTCCATTATAAATGTATTTCTTTTTGGTATATTTTGATGTAAGTTGTTCTATAGTTCTTGGACAAATTGTTGAGTATCAATGGATTGGATATCCATAATTCTCTCGAATATTTTGAATGATAAGTCTAGATTATGACAGTCATTGGTTTTGTAAGATTTGCAAAATTCATCATTTCAGGATAATTTTGAAATCCGAGAGATATTGAGGAGGTTTGTTAAGAACTCTCTTACGCAGTTCGCTTAAAGTATCTTTTCTTAGAATTACCAACAATTGAGACTTGGCAAGCAATGTTTGTCACTTGAATTTTTGTGTAGTTTTGCCATATTGTTAACCAAATTAATGGGTTCAGTTCTTTTTGTCCCCATTCTTTTAGTTGTGGCATTGGTCTATGCGTTTTGTATAGGAACATTCTTGCTTTTTATGGCTTCTTCTTCTTGTGAACATCTGTCCCAAGGGAATGAGTTTCCGGTGCTTAAACAGGGTGTGCGCTTCATTATTCTTTCTGCCTGGTGTTTTTATGTTTATGTAGGTATCTGTACCTTCTAGGATGCATTTTGCCTCCTCGATATTGGTGTTGACGAACTACATTTCGTCAGTAAAAATTAAAGTTTTGTCGATACAAGTACCGAATGTGAAATTATCGGATGCTTGGCATCGCATCCTACCGCAGTTCAGGAACGTAAGATGTAGCGCTTTCCCGAATTGGGTGCTCCGTGAATGTGGAGAGAATTTTTCTTGGGTAGAATTTTGTGACATACGTCGAATATGTCTTTGGTGAATGCTTGCGAATCGATGTGGAGGAAGGATGTCCAGCTTTCATAAATTCCTAGAGAGGTAGTGACATTCCAGTAGGATACACGTTCGTGTACAAAGGTAACAAAAAGTCCACAGACGCAGAAATTTTCGGCCCAGTAGGGCGAAAATTGCTGTAAAAAAACAGACAACAGTTCGAATCCAAGTAGAATACACAACCACAAAATAACGATAGACGAACAAAAACGAACTCACTCAACAATAGCAGGTAGCAGAGAAAATTCTCGATACACAGCTGAAAAAAGGCTCAACCCTAACCCTCTCTCACAACAGAAATTTCAAAATCCACTTATCTGACATAAGTATGGATTCCTTCTCATAATGAAACAAATCTTTCTTTACAGCAAGGTGTAAACAACTATTGCCACCTTGAATTTTTATGTAGTTTTGCCATATTGTTAACCACATTAATGGGTTCAGTTCTTTTTGTCCCCATTCTTTTAGTTGTGGCATTGGTCTATGCGTTTTGTATAGGAGCATTCTTGCTTTTATGGCTTCTTCTTTTTTTATAGCAAGGTGTAAACAACTATTGCTACCTCTCGATGAAAAAAGGCTCAACCCTAACCCTAACCCTCTCTCACAGCAGAAATTTCAAAATCCACTTATCTGACATAAGTATGGATTCCTTCCCATAGTGAAACAAATCCTTCTTTACAGCAAGGTGTAAACAATTATTGCTACCTCTGGATGAAAAAAGGCTCAACCCTCACCCTAACCCTCTCTCACAGCAGAGATTTCAAAATCCACTTATCTGACATAAGTATGGATTCCTTCCCATAATGAAACAAATCTTTCTTTACAGCAAGGTGTAAACAATTATTGCCACCTCTGTCAACAGCACCTTTTGAAATAAAATGTGGACCCCCCTCCAAGGGGACTCTTGGACCCAGCATGGATTTTCTCAACACAATAGATTTTATCACAATTGAAGATGTTCCTCAAACTTTTTGTGTTGTCCCGTTTGGAACATATTTCCATTGTCCCTGAATTCCCTATTTTTCACCAGTTCAAAGAGGTTATCCCCAAACTTGGTCTACAGTTTTGAGTTTTGGGATCTTTTTTTTTTCTTCCGTTTTTGAAGCTCTGTGACATATTCAACTTAAAATGTCTTCTGCTGCTTTCACCTACAATTGAGACACGACCAAGCAATGTCTGTCTGTTTGTCTCAGTCTCCCTTTTATTCCGACAATGTCTAACTTCATCTCATCCAACATGTCCATGAGTTCATTCTCACGACGAAAGGAATCTATCTTCAAAGCAAGAGGGAGACATTTATGGCCTTTCCCATCAACAGCACCTTTGGAAAATGTCAATCCTTCAAAGGTGGCCCCTAGATACAGCAAGGAGCAGTGTTTCCATATCACCACAGTTCTGTCTCCATGTATTTTACAGACCCTGGGACATTCTCACTACAATAGATTTTATCAGAATTGAAAATGTTCCTTCTCTTCTTGTGTTGTTCCTGTTAGAACATCTGACCATTTCTATGAAGAGTGTTAATATCTGCCTCTTCAGCTGTTAACATGTGAATCTTCCCAAGGTGACCCCTGGAGATGGCTTAACCAACTCCTCGTGCAACACGGTAGCTGTCCCGAGTGTTGCTCTCAGCAGCCACTTCCGTTGAAGAGATGATCCTCTTCATGAAGACACATTGCTTCTCCAGCTGGGCACTCAGACACCCGAACTCTGCCTTCCTGTTGTTGTAAGGTTGGGTACTTTCAGCCATCTGAAATAACACAGAAAAAATATTTATAACCATGTCAATTGAAGTAGAAGTGAAAAATAACTTATCGTACAGTGATACTATACCACAGTATCGGACAAAAGGACGATTTCCTCTTTCTCTCTAACTCTATTAGAATTCTTCTCCAAAGTTCCGTGTATTCAGTCCCAGTATTATGAAAGTAGGACGCTGTTCTGGCTGGGGAGAAGACAGCTGCTGATTGACTCTGTTAAATTTGCCGTCGGTTCAAAAAACCCCATATCTCGCGGGCTGCACCTAACGCAAATCTGAACAAGCTGCTGCAGGCTGCATTTGGCATTTAGCAAGCGAATCAGCGATGTAGTTGAATAAGATTGAATACCAGAGAAATGGCCAGTCACTTCTTTAAGTAGAGGCATTGGTTGAATTGGTTGAATCGTTTTGAATATAAACATTCTGGCTCAAATTGCTGCCTTTTCCTGTGGACATCTATCCGATGGTGTTTTAGAATTCTTTCGTATTGGAGTTTTGTTTTGCCCTATATTTCTGTACTTTCCCGTATGCATTTACCTTCTTCAATATTAGTGTTGATGAACCATATTTCGTCAGTGAATATCAAGGTTTTGTCAATGCATGTTCCGAAAGTAAAGTTGTCGTTTGCTTGACAACGCATTCGTCCACAGTTCATTAAGTCGTTTCTTATTGATCGTAAAATGTAGCCTTTTCCAGAATTTGGAACTCCATGTATATGTAGTGAGTTTCTTTTCGGAAGAATTTTCTGGCAGACATCGAAGAGATTTTTAGCAGATGTTACGTGATTAATATGGTGGTACATTGTCCACTTTTCGTAAATCCCTAAGGATGTTTTGACATCCCAGAAGGTGTTAGATGCTTCTTCAAAGAACATTTTTTTATCTTGAATTTTGGTCGCATATTGGAGTCATGCGGTTCTCAATCTGTAGTTGTGTGGCTGCAGGTAGTAGCCAGGAATTTAAGTTTGGTGTATTTCAGTATATGGACATCCATGTGTCGTAGTACATATTTTTTCCGACAGTTAATACGAAGTGTGTTATATCTCCTAAGCCTGTAGAGTTATATTACAAAAATCCTTACCTTTGTCGTAGGGAACTGAGGTAGCCAGTATAGACCATTCCAAGGAGAATTGTTTATTGCAATTTTTCAGTTCCCAAATAAATTTACTTAGGCCGGTGCTGTTAGCTTTATTCCTATCCCTAAATGAAGAATAATGGTTCGATATTCTCTTGGAGACCTGCGTCGATGAGCTACCTACCTAAAACGAGACATCTGCGTAAGACATTACCTTACATTGATAAACCACATTCTTGGTCTTGGCATTTGCACTTAAAAACTTAATTCTATTAGGATTTGATTCCGAGATGCTAATCTTATTATTGTTACAGATATTGTTATGATTCCTAATATTGTACGTACTACCTATATTAATACCTAAATGACTATTGCCATCATATGAGTGTGTTAAATTACTGGAGTAATTATTATAGTTATTGATATAAACATTACTATTATCATCATAACTGGGATGGCTGTCTAGAGATGAATCTAAAAGCCTGAAGTTATGGGAAGATATAATCTGTAACAAATTTTTAGTATTCGAAAACCCAAATCTAACCTTATGTGAGTTGATTATTGGGTAATAGTAGGAACCCCTAGGAAAGTTCCTACTCACCGCGTCTTGGAACTGCCGGACCAAATTTGATTTAACTTGCTTCCCAAATGGGAGGATGAGCCAGATATTATCATCAAATCTAGTTACAGTATTAGTGTGGTTGAATAGATGAAGATTTTTGTTTTTGTTAAAGTGTTTAGAGCCAGTTGGGCCTCCTCTCTTATGTGAGTGATAAGCATGATCCACTTTCTC
>NC_069010.1:4076385-4078992 GCF_001194135.2 Octopus bimaculoides
ATATATATATATATATATATATAGACAGGGGTTGGACAAAATAATGGAAATGCCTTAAAATTCCAAATTTTGTGGAAACTGTGTTCTCAAGGGGGTCATTAAGCTCTGCAGTAATTTTGGGAGCTGTACTTTTGTGATCCTTACTAACAATTCGTGTAAGAGTCCGACGGTCCACCTTGTATGCCACAAGACCCTAGTAATGTTTGGGTGGTCATAGCAGAGTTGTAGGGAGCATTGTCATGCATGAACACAAGAATCCTTGGAAATGACAGTAGTATGTCATCTAGCCAGGGATCCAAGACCTCCTTCAGGAGATTGCAATAGGTGGCTGTGGTCAGTCACTTTAACCCCTTCAGGCTTCCTGGCTGGGTCCAACACGTCTGTCCCCAATAATACAAGCCAATAACATGACTGCTCCGTCCTGATGTTGACGTAAGCATTGGTGACACTCATCTCCAAAATAGACCCATTTGCCCGACTGTTAGGTCCATCAAGGGTTGCCCTGGTTTCATCAGTGAACAGAACTCAACTCCTGTCTAACATTATTTACTTTTGGGCCCATTGAAGCCTCAAGTTCCTGTATGGATGCAGTTTCAGGGGTTCTTACACAGAAGCCATGATTCCGAGGATGCAATTGCTGGTGGTTTTCGGTACATGAAGCCCCGAAGCAGTGAAAATGGCTCTGCTTGTTTGTCCAGGTTTCCCACATAACTTGTGACCAATATTCCTTAAATCCCTAGCTGTCACAGTCTTGGAGGTCTCACAATCAGATCATTTCTTCCTTCGTGAAGGATCTTTCAGGAAACCTCTGTGTCCACATGACAACCTAACTTCTCCACTTTTTGAGGTTAGTATCTATTGTAATCCGCAAGCCTATCCTTTGGAAGAAAGCAATTAGATCCTTCCTAAGTTTACCTAATTCATGGCCGTTTAAATTATGGGTGACTATAAAACCATCATCCCTATACAATCCTGCGTCTATTGACGGGAATTCTAGCTTCAGATTGTGCAAAATATAAGCTCCTATAAGCGTACTTAACTTAGCCCCGTCGTATGCCCCCATCGGTACATAGAAAAGAGAATCCTCACTCTTTTCGATCCAGGTAGATTCCTCTTAAAAAGGAAGTGATTTTCTTGCATGTATGATAATGTCTATTTCCGAGCTATCGATGTTGACATACCGTTTGGCGAATTCTAATGCTTTCAGGAGCAAAGGTCAGGATATTGATGGGTAAAAATCAACAATATCGAACTGCGTAAATTTGCAGCTATGCTTATGGCTAATCCCTTTAAACCAATCTATTACTGACTTATTGTTCTTCCAAATCCGTAAATTTAAATCACTCTCTAACTTGGTTAAAGTGCGATCTAAAATATATTCGCTAATAATCCCTATTTCAGTTTTTGCAGGATTAATCAATCTACATTTGGGATTTCTATTAAAATTGGCTTTATGGTTTTTTAGGGTAATAAAAGCAGGTCAGGAGGAAAGGTATTCTATTCTATCGCTAATCTTAAGATTGTTAGCTATTCTTCTTGCCTCCAAATTCACCTCTTTGTATAAATTTGTGTTATCTTTTTTGTATGCATCTGTGATGCTATTCGAAATTAGACGCTTATAAACGTCTTATCAACCGCATATAAGTTTTTTGTCTTGTCAGAATTAACGACCATCTTATTCGAGTTGTTAATTTCTGTGATTTTTTTCATATCTCTCTGTAGATGGTTAGTATATTTACGGAATCTAATTTTTCTGATAAGATCGAAAAGGTCTTTTTCGAAGGCTTCTAATTCCAGAATAGGTGGTTGATTCCTGGAAGATTTAAGTCCGTACTTGTTTCCGTTTGGTTTTTGTTTACTATCAAAGAAGAAGGCTTTCCATCTCAATCTTCGAACAAACTCTTCTGTTTTTTTCTATAAGACTTTTGAGATATTGCTTCTGTGCAGGGATAAGTATATTCTTTTGAGAAAACTCCAATGGGTAAAGTTCCATCTTTTTCAGCTGTTTCTTCCTACTTGTAGAGTCGCTCAAACTTTCTAAAAAAAAAGGAGCGAGTTACACCGGAGTAAGCACATAAATGTGAAACAAGGTGGAAAAAAGAGTACTCAAATACCAGAGGTAGAGTAATGTGCTTTATTTAAAAGCAGCAGAAATATAACAAAAAGCTGTTACTCAGAGTTTCACGTTCCCACTCATTGGACAGTTTTGTTAAAAATGGGAGAGAAATGACAAGGCATATATATATAGAGGGTGGGGCATAAATACTGTTACAAAATAAAACAGATTTATCCCGACAAAAATTTATTTAACAACCCACTATTACAAAATATGCCTTGCAAATGCCCAAGGAACAATATGGTGTAACTTTTATTCAAAATGCTTACCTCGTGCCCTCACAACACTACGAAGTCTTTTTGGGAAGTCATCTATAGCAGCAAGCACAACATCTAAGGGTATTTTAACCCAGCACTTGGTCAATTTTTTCTTTAGAGCTCCAATATTTTGGCAAGGAGTAGAGCAGGCTTCATTCTCCAGAATTGACCACAAAGAATAATCAAGGATTCGGTCATTTTGAGGTTTTTACCTAACTTGAATATTTCAGGCGG
>NC_069010.1:4080036-4081348 GCF_001194135.2 Octopus bimaculoides
GGATCCCTAACCCCACCCTTCTCAACTCCGGGATCCCTAACCCCACCCTTCTCAACTCCGGGATCCCTAACCTCACCCTTCTCAACTCCGGGATCCCTAACCCCACCCTTCTCAAATCTGGGACTCCTAACCCTATCCTGATCCCCTGTTACTCCCGTTCAACTTCAAAATTCTGACTTTGTATCGACTTCAGAATTAAAAAAATTTTTTTATTTTTTTTATGGCACAATGAATCGGTGGAGCATCTGACTAGGTACCTTGTGTTTATTTTCATTCCTATACATGGTGAGTTCAAGTCTGGCTAAAGTCACCTTGAACCTTTTATCTTTCCTGTGATGGGTGGTGGGCATAGAAATATAATGCCGCCCCTGTCCTGTATTGAGGTGGATTTGAATTAAATCCCTTGCTAGAAATAGCAGCCAAATTGCTTTGCATTCATACATACACACCACTCAGTAAATGGACACATTCATTAACGAGGTCCCACACTACTTATGGACAGATGGAGTTGGTCATGGATGGAGTGTCTCATCAAAAAACATCTCCTGGATCTGGATAGATGGAATAGCCATGGTTTGATTGTCATTTCCTGGCCTCTACACCACAACCCAATAATTATCAATCTTAGTGAGATGAGCAGGTGAGGGGTGGGTTTTTTTTAAAAATTAAAACTCATTAAAGATTGTAATTGAAAGGTTGTAAACAATTGTTATTGTAAATTTTTGTAAATAAAATTAATTTTTTTGATATTCCTCTGTGTTTAAAATTTACTTCAACACTTTTTTTACAAAAATATGTGTGTATAATTACTTTTTGATGTATATAGTCAGTAGTGTGTATAGTTTTATAATGCGTGATACATGTATACGTATATATGATTTGTGTTTGTGTATAAATATTTTATTAAATATATAGAAATATAATTGATATTATTATGTACATATATGTATAAAATGAAGTTATAAATGATGAGAGAAATATAGTATGATAAAATTTATAGGCTAATCGACCCCTGGACTTATTCTTTGTAAGCCTAGTACTTATTCTATCGGTCTCTTTTTGCCGAACCGCTAAGTTACGGGGACGTAAACACACCAGCATCGGTTGTCAAGCGATGTTGGGGAGACAAACACAGACACACACATACACACATATATACGACGGGCTTCTTTCAGTTTCCGTCTACCAAATCCACTCATAAGGCTTTGGTCGGCCCGAGGCTATAGTAGAAGACACTTGCCCAAGATGCCATGCAGTGGGACTGAACCTGGGACCATGTGGTTGGTAAGCAAGCTACTTAACACACAGCCAT
>NC_069010.1:4081600-4083313 GCF_001194135.2 Octopus bimaculoides
ATATATATATATATATATATATATATATACACGACGGGCTTCTTTCAGTTTCTGTCTACCAAATCCACTAACCAAGGCTTTGGTCGGCCCGAGGCTATAGTAGAAGACACTTGCCCAAGATGCCATGCAGTGGGACTGAACCTGGGACCATGTGGTTGGTAAGCAAGCTACTTAACACACAGCCATGTACATGAATGTGTGCACAAACACTCATAGTTCCTTTTTAGACCATTCCTACATCTGAAACCTGACCATTTCATGGACAACAGCAAAATTCTCGAGTCTTTTCTGCTCCCTAATAATGTTTCTCTTTGCTAAATTTTCTTTCAAACTCCTTGATTTTGGCCTTGCGTTCCTATTCACAGTCTTTTCTCTAATTCCTTGACCAATTCATCAATAAGACCTCATTTACTGGATTTTCCATGAACGGTCAATCTTCACCAAGAAACTACCATATTTGGTGACATACAAGACACTTTTTCATCAAAGAAAAAAAAGGGTTTCCAAACGAACCCCTGGCTCCTACATGCAAAGTTGGGTTACCCCTAAGCTAATTTTGACCCTGCTGCTCGCTACTAACCCTTTTGTTAACAAACCTACCTTAGACCACCCCCACTGCTTATATGTTACAAACTTCCATCAAAATTTCATACTAATTTCATCATCATCGTTTAATGTCCGCTTTCCATGCTAGCATGGGTTGGACGATTTGACTGAGGACTGGTGAAACCAGATGGCTACACCAGGCTCCAATCTGATTTGGCAGAGTTTCTACAGCTGGATGCCCTTCCTAACGCCAACCACTCCGAGAGTGTAGTGGGTGCTTTTACGTGCCACTGGCACGAAGGCCAGTCAGGCGGTACTGGCAACGGCCACGCTCAAAATGGTGTATTTTATGTGCCACCCGCACAAGAGCCAGTCCAGGAGCACTGGCAACGATTTTGCTCGAAAATCCTTACACATGTCACGGGCACAAGTGCCAGATGTTATGTATTTCAATTAAGAAAATTATGAATTTAGTAAAATAGGTTTGTTATTAATTAACCTGGTGTTTGGATTATAAATAACCAGGAAATTTTCATAGAAGGTTTTAATTGAGATCACTTAAAAAACAGGAAGTTTGTATCATAGAACCAGTCGAGGTTGCCTCAGATAGATTGGTAAAAAGCTATCAATCAAGATCCGCCCATATCTGCTGAAAGTCTATATAAACAGAACGTAGGGAAGCCATCTCCCTCATCATCAGGTAAGTGTTCCTTCTTGTTTTCACTCTTCCATCCTGGTTGAGTATGAACTCGTCTTTATTCAAGAAAGAGTGACATCTCTTGCCCTTAGGTATGTATGTCTTTTCCTTGACTCAGTTGAATATGAAAGTCTTGTCTTCAGGTGGAGTATGAAGTCAAACCTGTCTTCAGATTTGAAGTCTCTTGTCAACAGGTAAGTGACATTCCTTTGCAACTATCATCATCATCATCATCGTTTAACGTCCGCTTTCCATGCTAGCATGGGTTGGACGATTTGACTGAGGACTGGTGAAAACCAGATGGCTACACCAGGCTCCAATCTGATTTGGCAGAGTTTCTACAGCTGGATGCCCTTCCTAACGCCAACCATTCCGAGAGTGTAGTGGGTGCTTTTTACGTACCGCCGGCACGAAGGCCAGTCAGGAGGTACTGGCAACGGCCACTCTCGAAATGGTGTATTTTACGTGCC
>NC_069010.1:4083871-4084587 GCF_001194135.2 Octopus bimaculoides
TTTTCGTGCGGGTGACACGTAAAAGCACCCACTACACTCTCTGAGTGGTTGGCGTTAGGAAGGGCATCCAGCTGTAGAAACTCTGCCAAATTAGACTGGAGCCTGGTGTTGCCATCCGGTTTCACCAGTCCTCAGTCAAATCGTCCAACCCATGCTAGCATGGAAAGCGGACGTTAAACGATGATGATGATGATGATGATATACAGGTAGATGTAAGTATGTACATACATGTACGTATATATGCATATACTCATTTATTATTTGTATTATATATATATATATATATATATATATATATATATATACGACAGGCTTATATATATTAGCTTTAAACTAGACATATCCATTTGACTCTTTTTATGTTCAAACTGACCAAATTTGACCTATCACACCTACCCTACAATGTCATTCAAAAACATACATCATCATCAAAATTTCAAAGCTATGAGATAATGTATGATAATATATTTCAAAGCTATAAGTTAATGTATGATAATATATTTCAAAGCTATAAGATAAGGTATGATTATTTCAAAACAAGCATAACATTTGATAAAGAAACCTTGATACTGAGAAACCAGATTAACTGGAAATTTGGAGAAGAAAGACAAGACATTTGATTTGTTGAAAATTTATTAAAATTTAAATACACTGGCAGAATATAATTGGTGACATTTGAGCAGATCAGGCAGGGTGTGTGAGTGTCTACACAGACA
>NC_069010.1:4084687-4085514 GCF_001194135.2 Octopus bimaculoides
AAACACTCACAACGCCCGGTCTGGGAATCGAAACCGCGAGTCCGCTGCACCTCCACCTAGCTCAGGAGCTCAAGTAGAGAGTAAAGTTAGACAGAGGGGCCCAGGTCTGAGAGGGTTAGGGTTAGGGTCTGATGATGTCTTGTGAGGATGTGACTTACTGGGTTCTTTTTGTACAGGAAGAAGCTGGACTGTGTCAGGCTGATCGAGGTCATCTGGATAGGTGTCAGGATCTGAAGGGTCCACGTCGGCATTGACGACGATGCCATGCCGGGCTGACTTCGACGCTGCAGATTTAGGCTGTGTCACCCGATCTTCATAGCATGTCACATGGTACAAAGTGGCAAAGACCAACAACGCCAGGAACAAAGAGCAGCTAACTCTGAAAGTAAAGAGAGAGTGGAAAGTGAGTGGTGAGGGTGGGGGTTTGGTAATTGATTAGGGACTTGGTAGTGCATGTGTGTATGCTTGCATATGCATCTATAAATGCGTGTGTGTGTGTGTGTATGCCTGTTTCTGTGAATGTATATATGTGTGGCGATGCACATGTATAATGTGTGTGTATGTGTGATTGCATATATATATATATATATATATATATATATATATATATAGGCGTAGGAGTGGCTGTGTGGTAAGTAGCTTGCTTACGAACCACATGGTTCCGGGTTCATGCCTAGGTATGCACATGTATATATATGTATATTTATATGTGTACATGCGTATGTGTATATATATATACATGTATATGTATATACATACATACATATATATATATATTTTTTGTAGAATTTTACAAGTCTTGTAACTTTTGTTACAAAACTGTTTCA
>NC_069010.1:4086304-4088615 GCF_001194135.2 Octopus bimaculoides
TATATATGTTTATGTATATATGTATGTAAATGTATATGTGTGTATGTGTGTGTATATGCATATGTGTGCATGTATGTATATGTTTATGTATATATGTGTGTATGTTTATGTGAGCAATGTGTGCATGCCTGTATGTGTGTGTATATGAATGTATGGATATGTGTGTGTGCGTGTAGATGTGTATGTATATATGTGTATTTGTATGTGTTGTGACCTGCAATCAGGGTAAAAGAAAAAACCCAGAGATGACCTACATAGAGAAAATGGCTTTGCCATCAAAACCTGGTTTGGTTTCGCAGTAGGAAGCAACAGAGTAATTCTTGGTGCTATTGAATGGTAACAAGTGGATTCCTGCAAAAATTGGACACATCGTTAGAATGTTATATTATGAAAGAGAAGCGGAAGAGAAAAGTTGTTGGTGCGGAGAGAGAAAGTGGGAGGAGATAGATAAATAAGTAGTATAGCCATGTTTGTAACTAACAAGATTTGATTAAAAATTTTTGGTGCAACACAGACTTCAAAAAAAGACTAATATATATATATATATATATATATATATATGTGTGTGTGTGTATATTATTGTGTCCAGGGAGAGTCATTCTGTGTTAGTGCATTATTAATTAACATACTCACGAGTTTGATTTCTACTCATTTACTTACTCTTTTACTTGTTTCAGTCATTTGACTGCGGCCATGCTAGAGCACCGCCTTTTAGTCGAGCAAATCGACCCCCAGGACTTATTCTTTGGAAGCCTGGTACTTATTCTATCGGTCTCTTTTGCTGAACTGCTAAGTTAAGGGGACGTAAACACACCAGCACCAGTTGTCAAGCAATGTTGGCGGGACAAACACAGACACACAAACACACACATACACACACACACACACACACATATATATATATATTTATATATATATATATTTATATATATATACATATATATGACGGGCTTCTTTTAGTTTCCGTCTTTCAGTTTCCGTCTACCAAATCCACTCACAAGGCTTTGGTCGGCCCGAGGCTATAGTAGAAGACACTTGCCCAAGGTGCCACGCAGTGGGACTGAACCCGGAACCATGTGGTTGGTAAGCAAGCTACTTACCACACAGCCACTCCTGTGCCTATATACATTAAAAATGTGATTGTTTATTTTTAGAATGACATTGTAGGGGAGATGGGAGAAGCCAGATCTGATCTGGGTATGATAGTAGTAGTGGTGGTGGTGAAGTAATGGTATGAGGATGTCTTATTTTTTAGGTTCAGTGGTGAGGAGAGGAGGGTGAGTACGGAATGGCAAGGTTTGAATATACCAAGGAATGCTACTTACCATTGTTTATTAGAAAGTTAAGGTCTTTGGATGAGCAAGTGTTCGGAACGCATACACCATATTGAGCAGGGAAACTGGTGAGACCCTGGAGTAGAAGAAAACAGAAAAGATGGGAAAAATAACAAAATTAAATGTTATATATGTATATGGAGGCTGTGGCCAAATATGACTATCACTGATGAATTATCATGAAGGAAGAGGAGGAGGAGGAGGAGAAAAAGAAGGAGGAGGTGGAGAAGAAGAATTGAAGGAAGACGTAAAAGTTGACTTGAAAGAAGAAGAAGACGAAAAAGAAGAAGAAGAAGACTTGGAAGAAGAAGAATAAAAAGAAGAAGACTTGGAAGAAAAAGAAGAAGAAGAAGAAGAAGACTTGGAAGAAGAAGAAAAAGAAAAAGAAGAAGACTTGGAAGAAGAAGAATTAAAAGGAGAAAGTGGAAAAAAGAGAAAAAGAGGAAGGAGAAGGAGAAAAAGGAGGATGTGGTGGAGGAGAAGAAAAAGATGGGGAGGAGGAGGAGGAGGAGAATTGGAAGAAGGTGCAAAAAGAAGACGATGAAGATGATGATGGCTGACATCAAAACTGTTGTTGAAATTGAAAGTGAAAGTGAATAGCAGCTTGCACAACTCTTAAGACAAAGTAGTCCAGATCCAAGAAGAAGCAAGGTCTCAGACTTTCCAATGAAGTGAGGGCCACTGTTTGGAATTTCCTACTCCTACACTGATATTTAAACAAAAACTATAGTTCTTTCGCATGTAAAAATAAGAGGAATGACCAGCAAAAGTGGACTCCTATATGCTAGAAATAGATGCCGAATCATCTAACCACGGAAAATATGTTCTCAGTAAAAATTTAGCGACACAACAGACTATAAAAGGGCAAGACAAATGAAAAAAATACTAAATAAAAAAACGATTAACCTACGTACCAATGGTTTCACCTGTTAATACTTACATAAGTAAATATCTCGCATGTATATATATATATATAT
>NC_069010.1:4095579-4099858 GCF_001194135.2 Octopus bimaculoides
ATATATATATATATATATATATATATATATACATGGACTTATTCTTTGTAAGCCTAGTACTTATTCTATTGGTCTCTTTTACCGAAGTGTTAAGTTACGGGGATGTAAACACACCACCATCGGTTGTCAAGTGATGTTGGGGGGGGGGGACAAACACATACACACACACACATATATATACATATATACGACGGGCTTCTTTCAGTTTCCGTCTACCAAATCCACTCTCAAGGCTTTGGTCAGCCCAGGGCTATAGTAGAAGACACTTGCCCAATATATATATATAAATACTAGCGATAAAACATGTTAACTGTATATTAATTATAAGCTAAAAGCTATATTATCAGTTGTGAACTTACCGGTGCTATTATATACAAGCTAATATAATTTCCTTGGGTACATAATTAGGAAGTCTACTTACATAAAGGCCTTTATAAAAATGATAACGTGATCAGTCGGGTAGAACACCATGGAAAGGAATGAATAGTTTAATCACTAAAACCATGGTAAAATATATAGATACCATATTATCAACAATAGAAAGGGAAGATTACATAGAATTAGTTTAATATTCTATATTCACCAATGGAATACTGGGGCGATAGTAGAGGCGCAATGGCCCAGTGATTAGGACAATTTAACCCATTACCTCCCATAATTCTATTAACTGGAATTTTTTTTTTTTTTATGAACCTTTGATTTCTAGCATAAAACAGCCTTAGAAACACGCTGGAATGATCAAAATAACATTTCAAAATAACATTTTAAATAGAAATAAGCGAGATATTGGGTGAAAAATTAGCAAACCTCATTTGAATATCAGAGAAATATACCTAGTAGATGTGGAGGCGCAATGGCCCAGTGGTTAGGGCAGCGGACTCGCGGTTATAGGTTTCGATTCCCAGACCGGGCGTTGTGAGTGTTTATTGAGCAAAAACACCTAAAAGCTCCACGAGGCTCCGGCAGGGAATGGTGGCGAACCCTGCTGTACTCTTCCACCACAACTTTCTCTCACTCTCTTTCTTCCTGTTTTCTGTTGTGCCTGTAATTCAAAAGGTCAGCCTTGTCACACTGTGTCACGCTGAATATCCCCCAAGAACTACGTTAAGGGTACACGTGTCTGTGGAGTGCTCAGGTTATGAGAGGTAATGGTGCCAAGAAGACCCAAAGGTGTCAGGTAACGCTGAGTAAGTGCTATGGACAGACTACAGTAAAGCTCCAGGTTCAGTGATTATGCGAATGAGGAGTCCATTGTAGGTCATATATTAGCATGCTTATATATATATATATATATATAAAACATATATATATAAGAAATTAACAGTATGAGATAAAAATCCAAGGTGGTGAAAGATTTCAGAACATTTATAAAGAGAAGGTGGTCTTACAGCTGTTTCCAGGATATTTTATATATCCCTTCATCAGAGACGGTGTGAGAAAATGGTTAAGCAATAGTTATTCTAGAGAAGATATGAAATAGAGAGTGAAGTGGAGGAATGAAAACAGATGTGAGATATGCAGGGACATTGTATCTGCACTTCCATTATTTAAGCAGAATGGTATATTATCATTGTTTAACGTCCGCTTTCCATGCTAGCATGGGTTGGACAAGCTAGCACGTATACTGCAGGTACAATATCTTGGAGGAAATGGAAGAAAAACAGAAGTCGTGATGGTACACTCTACAATATTCTGGCCATATTTTCAGAGCTGAGAAGCTTGGTGGTCATACCTTTGTGTGTTCAGTGGAAAGAAAATGAGCTGATAGGCAATAAAGTCTGAAATAGAGTGTTGACATCAAGGACCAGACAGGGAGTGGGAACCTGGTACAATGGACAGGTGAGGAATAGGGGTGGTCTGTGAGATCACCCCTGGTTCTGGTCCTCACGCATTTTAAATAGAGATGGGTATGTTTGTTTATCGATGAATAGGTAGGTGGTAGGTAGATCGACAGATAGATAGTTAGAGAGAGAGAGGGGGGAAGAGAAAGAGAGATGGTAGTGAGATATAGACAGATAGAGACAAGTAGATAGCTAGATAAAGAAAGTAATAGATTATTTACATTATTTACATTTGACGGATATTTGTCTTCAAATGAACCATAACCTTGGACCCTGCCATAAGATTATCTGGAGTTCTTCACTAATCTAAACAATATCGTTAACCTGGCGTGCCAACAGAGAGCTAATCCCTTGTTATTTGTTATGTATGTATGTATGTATGTATGTAGGTAGGTTGGTACACGTAGAAATAGTGTAATAGATAGACACATAGACAGATAGATAGGTACACGTAGAAATAGACAGACATAGATACAAACAAGTATAGATGAACAGACAGACAGATAGATAGATACATGTAGGGATAGATAGAGAGATAAACAGCTAGATAGATAGATAGATAGATAGATAGATAGATAGATAGATAGAGAGAGAGCAAGCACTCATGCATGTAAATGTGTGAAAGCTAAGTTGTTTTGAAATATTGTAAACAAATTGTTCTGAGTGGTAATATCGGTCAGAATGAATAACGAGGTAGAAATGAGATATCCGAAAGAAAGCAGGGAAAACAGCTGTTTATCGGAAGCAAGAGATGGGGGTGCGCTGGTATTGAGATATGATAATGATTAGGATGGTGGGCGGTGGGGCTCAAGTAATTGAGGTGGGAAGGAAAGTAGAGTTAGAAATGGTAAGAAATAAGCGAAAGTTGATGCCAAAAATGTCATAGTCGCATGAGTGGCTGTGTGGTAAGTAGCTTTCTTACCAACCACATGGTTCCGGGTTCAGTCCCACTGCGTGGCACCTTGGGCAAGTGTCTTCTACTACAGCCTCGGGCCGACCAAAGCCTTGTGAGTGGATTTGGTAGACGAAAACTGAAAGAAGCCCGTCGTATATATGTATATATATATATATATGTGTGTGTGTGTGTGTGTGTATATATATATATATATATATATATATATATATATATATATATATATACATATATAAATATGTATGTGTGTGTATATGTTTGTGTGTCTGTGTTTGTCCCCCCAACATCGCTTGACAACCGATGCTGGTGTGTTTACGTCCCCGTAACTTAGCGGTTCGGCAAAAAGAGACCGATAGAATAAGTACTAGGCTTACAAAGAATAAGTCCTAGGGTCGATTTTCTCGACAAAAGGCGGTGCTCCAGCATGGCCGCAGTCAAATGGCTGAAACAAATAAAAGAGTGAAAGAGTGATAGTATGTTTATTAACGAAATGAATGACAAGTGGTGGAAGAGTGGTTTGGACAAGACCTATCCAACCCACACTTGTGTGTGACAAGATTTCTGTTTGTCTGTCCTGGACGCCTGTCCCTCAATCTACATTTGCTCTATATAGACATATTATAGTTTTTTTGGAATCGGGATGATCTCGGGATTGGAAATCTGCCCCCGCCCCATTTGGGTTTTGAACATCCAGCATTAGGACCTAATTAAAAAAAAAAAATTGAGGCTGCTATTTCTAGCAGGTAAAGCTTAGCTGATGACAGGTGAGACAACAACAAGCAGGTGTATTAGTTTGACGTTTTTTTCTTCTTTTATTCTTTTACTTGTTTCAGTTAAATTTTGGGGATGTAAACACACCAACACCGGTTGTCAGGTAGTGGTAGTGGGGAACAAACACAGACACACACACACACACACACACACACATTATGTACGATGGGCTTCTTTCAGTTTCCGTCTACCAAATCCACCCCTAAGACTTTGATGGGCCCGAGGGTAGATCACTTAGCGAAGGTGTTACGCAGAGGGACTGAACACAGAACCTTATGGTTGGGAGGCGAGCTTCTTACCATACAGCCATATCAATACCTCTTCTCGTTCACCACGTCCGTAAATGGCTATATATAAAATATACGTGTGTGTAAACATACGCAAAAACTAAATAAACAGGTCTCCTGAATTAACAAATAAGTGGCCGAGTATTCCAGTCACATATTTTAATGGGATCAGCATAACACAGCGTGTGACAAGGCTCTACCCTAGTGAATGCACGTGACAGGGTTTCTATACAGTTTCCATTTACCCCAAATCCACGTACAAAGTCTGGGTTTTGTTGAGGCAACGGTAACAGGCATAAAGCCCCAAGACGTCACACTGCACGATCGAACCCAGGATACGGTTATCGTGAACTTTTTAACCATTCTGCCAGGCTTGCCAGCATTCACGCACGTGTTGGTATGCGTGCACACACACACACACACACACACACACACACACACACACACACACACACACACACACACAC
>NC_069010.1:4100526-4103175 GCF_001194135.2 Octopus bimaculoides
GCTGGGTTCGAACTCATTGTAAACCGTCTCAAGGTAACTGGCTTCTTTCGACAAAAAAGTCTTGTTTCGAATCGCGGTTAACGCCGTGGACCAGATCTTTAAATAAGGTTGGGGTTGCGGGAACTGAGAACCGACAACAGCAATAAGGGACGGTAATAGCAGAACCAGGAGCATGGTGGAGGGGGAAAACGACAGATTTCCGGGAGATTATGGTATTCCGTTGTTGATTTAAAACAAAAATTAGTTCTCAGGATAGCTGGGTTAGCTAGAGTTCCTGTTATAACCTTTAGTATCAGCTGTTAAAGGGATCGACGATAGATGAAGAAAATAAAGGGTCCAGGTGTTGTTTTTAAAGGTCCTTTATTTTTTTCCGCTCTTTGTTATAAAGAGGGTGAGTCAACTTTCATAGGTGTTATGGTTTCGTGTAGGTTTATTAAAGAGAGGTTTGGTCAGTCAGTTGATCAGGAGTCCACTCCTTGAATAGAATATACTACTCACTCCTTACCGCCAACATTCAAAATATTCGTTCGCCTCCAGAGACAAACAGGTCCGTTTAACTGTTTGACTTCTGATAGGGGTGAACTCCCTGCCACAGAGACATATGGCCTAATTATTCCTGGCCGGGGCACTTGAAAGGGCCGGAGTACGATGGTGAACAGGTCAGGTTCGAACCCTGCGTCACTGTAACTAAACAATAATTGTTCCAGCACTGCCCATCAGCAACTTTTTATATCTCTGTCGTGTTTAAAAAAACCAAAGAAGAGATAGAATGAAACGACAAGAGATTTTTCTGTGGTCGTCTTTCCTAAATTGTTTGTGCTTTCGACTATGACTTGTGGTCTTGTGGTGTTTGCTGTATGTGTGTGTGTGTGTGTTATATATATATATATATATATATATATATATATATTCGTGTATTTGTATTTATATATTTGTTAGTGTGTGTGTGTGTTAATAACAATAAAATTAATGAGTGTGAGAGAGTAGGGTTAATGTCAGTGACAACGTAAATTCAAGGCTGTTCTTACGTAACCATAACCTGCTCTACAACATTGTATATACACACACATTCACATGTGATAGGCCTATATCATATATACGTATGTGTGTGTGTGTGTGTGTGTGTTGTCCACTGATATTTGATAGGGAAAACAACGAGCTTGTTGTTAGTGTATGTGTGATTATACATTTGTGTGTGTTACTGTCTACGTGTGTGTGTACGGATCTGTTATCACCACCGCTCTTTATATGATCATAGAAATATAAAGACATATATGTATATATATGTGTGTGTGTGTGTGTATGTTTGTGCTCGCGCGTTGTGCGTGTGTGTGTATTATATATACACACACACACACTATACCATCCACCCGATGACAATACACACTATCTTTATGTGTATGTGTGAGAGTTTATATATATATATATATGTATGTATGTATGTATGTATGTGTGTGTGCGTATTTACGTACCTACCCTCACCACCACAACCGCCCTTTGACACGATCTAAGAATGAAAATATACTAACCACCCCGATGGTTAGTATATTCTGTGCATACGTATCTATATATATATATATATGTATATATATATATGCGTATGTATGAGTGTGTGTGTGTGTGTGTGTGTGTGTGTGTATCTATCTATCAATGCATCGCCACCGTCACTCCTTCGCATATACCCGAGTCACTAAAACCAACCACCCGTCCCTTAGTTGTCAAAGCAATCCACCTGTTTCCTGGTGATAGAGAACACTGAAGGAGTGGCTGTGGGAGTAGAAGTTATAGCGGTAGTAGCGGAGCTGATGATATATTAGCAGTGGGAGGTGATGAAATAACTGTGGTAGCGTAGTAGTAAAAGGAGGACAAGCAGTATGAAGAAAGAACGTGGTGGTGGGAGGCTTTGACATTGTGATGGTGGCAGGGGTGATGGCGGAGCTAGGAGAGTGATGGTGGTGGTGGTGAGGATTAATGCTTTGATAATGATGGCGGTGGCGGCGTACACCTTTATAGTGATGGTGGTGGTTGTGGTGGTAATGGTAGTAGAGGCGGTAGCACCCCATACGGAAATGATGGTTGTGCCAATAGTTATAATAGCGAAGAGAGGGCTGACGGCAAATTACCGTTAGTTGTGATAGGGAGAGGACCGTTTTAACATCACTATAGCAACCGCACAAATCAATGTACTGGTCCCTATGGTTTTTATTGACCCCAAACCGGGGTTCGCATGAACCTCTGTGGATCCATGTCAGATTTTGTTAAACTTTATCTGCAATAGTTGTACTTCAACAATATATAAAATATTTTAACAACTTTTTAAATACAATTTTAATCATAAAAATATATTTTTAGACATCGAATGGCTAGGAGTGTGGTGGTTGGCACGACGTCGAGGGTTCCAGTTGATCCGATCAACGGAACAGCCTGCTCGTGAAATTAACGTGCAAGTGGCTGAGCACTCCACAGACACGTGTACCCTTAACGTGGTTCTCAGGGGATATTCTGCGTGACACAGTGTGACAAGGCTGACCATGGCTTATAAACACCTTCCACGCTGCAATTGTTTTCGTTCCAGCACACGATCTCAGATCAGGTCACTTGCTATGCAAGTACATCTCCGTAATATATATATATATATATATATATATA
>NC_069010.1:4105105-4105714 GCF_001194135.2 Octopus bimaculoides
ATATATATATATATATATATAAAATCTGGTGGTGTGAGTCATAGCTTAGTCACCCGTATTGTAAACCAGGTAGTTCATAAAAGAATCATACCCATTGACTGGCATAGTCAGCTCCTACAAAGGCAAAGGTGATGCTTTAGATAGAAATAACTACAGGGGTATCAAACTGGTGGATCAAGCGATGAAGGTCCCAGAGAGGATCACAGCCCAACTAATTAGGGAGAGAGTTTGCTTAGATGAGATGCAGTTCAGTTTTGTGCCAGGTAGAAGCACCACTGATGCTATGTTCCTGGTGTGGCAACTGCAGGAGAAATACCTAGCCAAAGACAAACCACTATATTTGGCTTTTGTTAACTTAGTGAAAGCCTTTTACAGGGTCCCCCGATCCCTTATCTGGTGAGCGATGTGGAAACTGGGGATTGATGAGTGGTTAATAAAAGCTGTACAGGCCTAGTACAGATATGCTGTTAGTAAGGTAAGGGTTGGCAATGAGTATAGCGAATAATTCTGGGTAGAAGTAGGGGTTCATCAAGGATCAGCCCTCAACCCCCTCATATTCATCATAATCCTCCAGGCAATAACAGAGGAGTTCAAGACAGGCTGCCTCTG
>NC_069010.1:4106434-4107304 GCF_001194135.2 Octopus bimaculoides
GCTCAGATATTGAGATTTAATAGCTATCGTATAAAAACAATGAGGACAAGATATCTCCCCTGGACCTGAGGATAAAAAACCTTTACAGTCTCATAATAGCCTACCCAGCAAATAGGGGAGATCCTATTTTCCAGTAGGTATCACTTGAAATGGACACTTTTATTGAAAATTTCTTTATGATTAATTGATGTGCCAGGTTTAGCATAGTTCTAAAGAAGTTTGGTTCTGCCCGCAATGCAGATTTTGCAACGGTCCGGTCACTCTCATTAATATATGGGCCTGGATGTTCTATTATTTTCTACCTGATATCACATGAGGCCCCTCGATCTTTGAGGTCCCCACATATGGCTGGCCAGGGATGTGACAAAATGACTTTCTGGAACTCAGAAGGATAATTAGTGGTTGCGGAAGCAATGTTCGAAAGCTGCATTTGCTGATCTGATATTTTTACAAACTTGGGATGTGGCTATATTCGCACTCCTGATATATCTCTGATAGGCTCCAGGCCTGGGGATGCTGTTGGTCACACCATTTGGCGATGATGCTGCCACCGTTAGTGTGGGTGTGGCCTGTGATAACATGGTGCGGGGCTGGTCATCATCTATGGTGGTAATATTCGGAACGCTGGATACCTCCTCTGTGTTACTGGTTTCCTGATTGGTCATCTCTGAGTGTGGCAGTTGTACTGGTGGGTAACATATGATGCAGAGCTGGTCACTCTATATACATCTGACACAGGTCATATAACTTTACACATATGTATACACACACACACACACACACACATATATATATATATATATATATATATATACATATATATATATATATATGTGTGTATATATATATATATATATATATATCATCATC
>NC_069010.1:4111274-4113071 GCF_001194135.2 Octopus bimaculoides
TGTGTGTGTGTGTATATATATATATATGTGTGTGTGTGTGTGTGTTTGTGCATATATTTGTGTGTCTGTGTTTGTCCCCCTGCCATCGCTTGACAACTGATGCTGGTGTGTTTATGCCCCCGTAACTTAGTGGTTCAGCAAAAGAGACCGATAGAATAAGAACTAGGTTTACAAAGAATTAAGTCCTGGGGTCAATTTCTTCGACTAACACCCTTTAGGGTGGTGCTCCAGCATGGCTACGCTGAAACAAGTAAAAGAATAATTGTTTTGTCTCTAAAGTCTGAAAAGTTGTGAATTGTATAGTAGTTTGTTGTGTATGATTTAGTACAAGTCTGGCCTATATTTCTTTGCTCACAGCGAACCCCGTACCTGCTCTCCAGATTATCAAAGGATTTGCATTCCAGGCCATCGCCAATGCTTTGGTCTCTGTCGACTCATTTTTCTTACTGAGGTAAGCAGAAAACTGTCATCACCACCACCACCACCACCGCTACCATCGTCATCATCTCATCTTTATTGTTCTTGGCTTTTCTGTCATCAGCATAATTATCATAATAATCAACACCACTACCACCTTTGCTATCATTGCCACCAACACCACCACCACCACCACTACCACTATCGCCACTACTAGCACTACCATCATCATTATCATTTAATATTTTTTGAGATTTTAATGTGTGTGTGTGTGGTTGTGTGTGTGAGTGTGTGTATGTAGTTGTGTGTGAGTATGATAGGCTGTGTGTGTGTGTGTGTGTTAGACTTGTCTGTTTGTACAACACCTACCTCCCACCACAACCGTCCCCCACCTCTGCCTCCCACCACACGCTTCTCTGTCCCACCTCTCTCTCTCTACCACTTTCTTTCTCTTTATCCTCTTCCCTAACCTTCCCTCTACAACAACTTTCTATCAACTACCTCCCACTACTCCCTTCTCCATCGTTTTCCATCCCATTCTACCCTTCTCTGTCACCTACCTATTCAACCCCACCTACCTCTCTCTCTCTCTCTCTCTCTCACACACACACATATACTCACTGTCTTTCATTCTCCCTTTACAGTGGTCTCCTAGTCTCTTACAGTACCCTAAGGGCCATGAAAGCCAATGGTGGCAAGATGAACTGGGTCTACTTCTACATCCATCGATTCTGGCGGTAAGTATCTCCCACACCATAAGACCCTCCTGCTCTGTACACCATTATTATTATTATTATTATTATTATTATTATTGAGTGAGAGAGCAGTGCATGCCATCAAAGTGACACTGGGGTAAAATATTCAATCCCAGTATACCCACTATGACTACCCATCTGATAAGGTTACACCAGGCACATGCATCACAACCATATGTACGCCACATGGTCATCGCATATCAAGGTAAACAGCGCATGACCTTGCAGGTGGGGCCCAGTTAGAATTTTCTTCAGGTCGAGTAGCCCATCCAGCTCAAAAGGTCCCTGAATAAGGTTTGTCTAAAGATGTTGAGCCATGTTTCCAAAGGTGAATTACTCAAACCCCAAAGAATTCCTCTCAACACATGGCTATGATTCTCCCCCACTACTTCTGCTCATGATCAGAGATGCACATATCATCAGCTACTAAGGGACATGCTCAACTGGTTAAGGTCAAACAACTGATGATCAAATCTGTGGTATTGAGCAGAATATTTGCTGTAGCCCATCTTTTTGTACCAAGACAAAACAATGTACATGATAACACTTCCAATCAGTTAAGATCAGAAGCCATGAGAGCCATTGCCTGGTATCGCATCAGGACATTAGCAAATCTGTGGTATTG
>NC_069010.1:4113580-4115917 GCF_001194135.2 Octopus bimaculoides
TATATATATATATATATATATATATATATATATATCAATTAGAAAATGGAGGATAATATGCTGAACCCATATTATCCCCCATTTACTAATTGATATACAAATCTGGGGTAAAAACAACCCCTTTTACCCGCTCCCATTTATTGCACTTGGTATAACACTAGTGTAGCAATAATTGGGTACCCTCCCAGCAGTATATTGGATAGATACTATCCATTAGTGGGTTGAATCCTCAACCCCTTGGATTTTCATCGATGAGTTCATGAAACTTGGTTCTTTTCCCTAAAACTATATATTTATATATATTTTAATCTGTAAAGCTCAATATAATTTTAATTTTTTATTAATTTATTTTAATTGAGTTTTTACCTGTAATTTTGGATTTTGTCCCTAATATTATTATATATATATATATATATAATACAATGTTTACAATTGTGTTTAGTATGCAAGTTAAACTGATGTTTTTTGTCTTTCTTCAGTCTGACCCCGCCTTACATGTTGTTGATGATGCTTTACGTACCATTGTTCCGATACATGGGACACGGCCCCTTCTGGCCACCACAGGGCATTGAGAAGGACTTCTGCAAAAATTCTTGGTATTACAATCTTTTCTACATCAACAATTTTATGCCTAATGCCTCAAAAAATATGGTAAGTTGATGTCTATTTAACCATCATCTCCCCACCACCACCACCATCCTGCCATCCACCCCACAAAAACACTCTAATACCATCTGCCATACCATTCACAAGCTGAACAAGACTGACTTTGCCGTCTGTCCCTCAAGGTTCGATAAAATAACGTACCAGCCTATCACAGGGGTCGATGTAAATCAAATTATTCTCTACCCTCCGCTTTGCTTACCTTCAGCCAAAATCTCCCATTGCTACATTCTGGGTTCAAATTCCACCGAGGTCAACTTTGCCTTCTATCCTTTCAGCGTTGATAAAATTAAGTACCAGTGATATGTATATATACATATGTATATGTGTATATATATATACATATATATATATATATATATATATATATATATATATATATATATATATATATATATATATATATATATGTAGTGAAGCACTAACAGCACTGCCGAGCGTGTTCATTGCCAGAGCAAACTGTCTGGCTTCCGTGCTAGTGGCTCGTAAATAGCACCATTAGAGCGTAATCGTTACCAGCGTTGCCTTCTAGCACTTGTGCTGGTGACACATTAGAAAATCACTCGAGCGAGGTCGCTGCCAGTACCGTTGGACTGGCTCCCGTGCAGGTGGCACGTAAAAAAACACCTTTTTGAGCGTGGCCATTGCCAGTAATGTGTGACTGGCCCTCGTGCCGGTGGCACGTAAAAGCACCCACTACACTCTTGGAGTGGTTGGCATTAGGAAGGGCATCCAGCTGTAGAAACTCTGCCAAATCAGATTGGAGCCTGGTGTAGCCATCTGGCTTCACCAGTCCTCAGTCAAATCGTCCAACCCATGCTAGCATGGAAAGCAGACGTTAAATGATGATGATGATGATGATATATATATGTATATATACATACGTATATGTCTATGTGCATACGTATATGTCTATGTGCATATGTATATGCATATATCTATATGTATATAAATATATATGTATTATACATATGTGTATATACATCTATATATACAGGGTGTCCATAAAGTCTGGGTACATGAGGATTAACACATACTTTAAGAAATTATTATTTCTTATATTTAATTGTTTATGTTATGATTTTATTTACTCCATGTACCCAGACCTTGTGGACACCCTGTATATATAAAGATTAGAATGTGTCTGTGAGAACTACACAACCAATTTCATTCAAATTTTACACATGCCTTACCTACGGTCCAGGTAGTGTTTTGGGCCAAAAACTTTTTTTAACTTGTTGCTCAGTGCGAGCCCAGTGCAATATCACATCTCCTTCACTATTGCAGTATTACGTGTCAAAAGTGAAACAATAACATCTCTCTAATCTAATATCAGACCCTTTCACTTTAATACCGAAACTATTAAAGTGAAACTATTATCTCACATTCTGTTGTGTCTGGGGAGAGTCATTTTCTTATCGTGCCTTAAAATTTAACACACTCACACATATCTCACATATATACATTAACTATACAAACACTGGCTGGTAACATATAAAATATAAACAGAAGCTAAAACTTATTAAAATATTCTTATTGTTTCTTCAACTTACCGGACAAGGGCTCCTGGCTCCCTTTACTGCAGGCGAAGGAGTAAAAAACGAAGATATTTTGACTTGTCCGGGCATTGCTATTACAGACAAATTAACAATTCGACTGGAGAGATAAACACAA
>NC_069010.1:4116121-4117686 GCF_001194135.2 Octopus bimaculoides
CTTCGTGCTCACTGCAAAACTCCCGCCATATTACCCAGAAACATACACAAACACACACACACACACGTCCATCATCTTTCAATTTTTGTTCTTTGCAAATAAATTTTTTACGGATACAATTGCTTACAAAAATAACAATATTTTAATCATTTAGAAATATTTTCAAGTGAATATAATTTCAAAAATATAAGTTCTTTGTACATTAAATATTTATATTTTAACCTACTTTAAACAGACAATATTTTAATGTTTTTTACAATTATTTTCAAGTGGATACCATTACATAATTTTTTTTTTTTTTTGGTATATTAGTAAATATACAGTAAATATTTCGTAAAAGACCCATTCGTAACCTCGGTGTGGAATAACTTTTAAGTGCATTCAACATACCTCGCCGCCACACATTTGGCTGCTATTTCTAGCATGCCCTGCTACCACGTAACAGTTATTTGCAAGGAAGGGCCCGAAATACCTGTTATGTGGTAGAAGGGCATGCAAGAAATAACAGCCAAATGTTTCCTTTCTGGGGAAAGGAACCGTTTATGTGTGATTTCGATGTCACATTCGTTGAAAGCATGCGAAATGACCCGTTGGGTCATGGGTAGTCTAGTTATTATTATTAAAATTTGCCTTTCATCCTTTCGGGGTCGATTAAATTAGTATCAGTTACGCACTGGGGTTTATGCAATCGACTTAGTCCCCTCCCCACAAGCTGCCCTTGTGAAAAAATTTCATATCATTATTATCGGAGAGTATTGTAGTTCGCTTGAAGCATTGTGTATTGTTTGTAAAGAATAAAAAGTTTAGAATGGTACAACAATGCACTATAGAACAAAAAATGGACTATATACCTGTTGTAATTTGTTTTATCTATAGTCCGGTGATATTTCGGAATTACAATTCCTTCTTCAGATCTTCTTAGATGGAGTCTCTTCTTAGCAGAGACTCCAGCTAAGAAGATATTGTAATTCCGAAATATCATCATCGGACTATAGATAACCAAGTTACAACGGGTATATAGTCCATTTTTTGTTCTATATTGCATTGTTGTTCCATTGTAAACTTTTTATTCTTTACAAATTATTATTATTATTATTAAGATTATATAGGACTGAGATAACTCCTCCAGAAGTTATACAGAAATTTAAAAAAATAGAAGAATGCCATAGGTGCTGAAATACCGTTCAACCAATTTCACACGATAACTATGGCACTCTTCTATTTTTTATTATTATTATTATTGTTCAGTAGTTTTATTTTAATAACGTGCTTTCACTTCACTACCGAGCGCAGCTCTGTGCGCCTTGGGTATGTGCTGTGGTTTGCTGTGATGCTCTTATGGTTACTGTATTGAAAGTGTTTTGCGTAGGATGTGTGCTGTGCCCAGTAATTGCAATTTTCTGTATGTTATATATATTTGTAAGTCCTGGTGTTTTTGATATTATTATTATTATTATTATTATTATTATTATTATTATTATTATTATTATTGTTCAGTAGTTTTATTTTTATAACGTGCTTTCACTTCACTACCGAGCGCAGCTCTGTGCGCCTTGGGTATGTGC
>NC_069010.1:4117843-4118866 GCF_001194135.2 Octopus bimaculoides
TTTTATTATTATTATTATTGTTCAGTAGTTTTATTTTAATAACGTGCTTTCACTTCACTACCGAGCGCAGCTCTGTGCGCCTTGGGTATGTGCTGTGGTTTGCTGTGATGCTCTTATGGTTACTGTATTGAAAGTGTTTTGCGTAGGATGTGTGCAGTGCCCAGTAGTGCAATTTTCTGTATGTTATATATATTTGTAAGTCCTGGTGTTTTTGTTATGTATTTGTCTGAATATTTTTTTATTATACCTAAGGCACCTACTATGATAGGAATTATTATTATTATTATTATTATTATTATTATGTTGCAGTGTATGGGCTGGAGCTGGTACTTGGCCAATGACATGCAGTTCTATTGGATCAGCCCACTTATTATTATTCCCCTCTACAAGTAAGTAAGCTCTCCCTCCCTTGTAACCCCCTCCACACATGCCTTACAGAATTAACAGTGCTGAGAAGCATCAAGGGAGACTGTGGGAGATTCAGCTAGGGAGACAGAACATTTCTCAGTGATAGGGCCATGCCCTCAAGTTCGTTGTACCCTAGCAGGATCAGGGTGGATTTCACTGCCCTTACATCATTGTCCCCATCCTCATCTGCTTTTCCATGCTTACCCAGGGTTAATGGAATTCGTTAAAGCAGATTTTCTATGGTGGGACACCCTCCCTGTCACCAACCTATCCTTTGTTTCCATGCCAGGTATTTTCCCCCCCAAATATTATAGGACTATTAGTGAAGGCACATGGCTCAGTGGTCAGAGTGTTCGGCTCACAATCATGAGGTAGTGAGTTCGATTCCTAAACCAGGCTGTGTGCTGTGCTCTTGAGCAAGACACTTTATTTCACGTTGCTCCTGTTCACTCAGCTGTAGAAATGAGTTGTGATGTCACTGGTGCTAAGCTGTATCGGCCCCTTTGCTTTCCTCTTAGATAACATCGGTGGTGTGGAGAGGGGGAGGCTGGAATGCATGGGCGACTGCTGGACTTATCCCTCTGAAATTAACTTTCTAATTGCAATCCCATGTCC
>NC_069010.1:4119515-4120614 GCF_001194135.2 Octopus bimaculoides
AAAAAAAAAAAAAAAAAAAAGGTGATGTGCATTTCTCAATGCGTTTTTGATGTTGTCTCTTTCAGATCTGCTAAACTCGGACATCTCGTTGCTCTTCTTCTCCTCGTGGCTCATTTTGCTGTAACTGCTGTCATAGCAACACTCAATCATAGCTCTATTACATTAGTTTCACAAGACAAGTAAGTAGTGTTTACATTTGGAAATCAAAAGATGTTTGTGTGCGTGTGTGTGTATAGGTTCGAAATTTCTCCAAGACACCTGATGAAGGCTGGAGGGTATATCAGCCGAAACGTTATGTTAACAACAAACAAGATGAGGACAAATATCCGTCAATTGTAAATAATGTAAACAATGTAAATAACGTACATAATTCCTCATCTCTTAAATATAGAACTGTATTACCCTAATTCCTGTTCTTACCCTTAAGTTCTGTTCTGACCCCTAATTGACCTCCAAACTCCTGTTCTGACCTCTAATTCTTGTTTTAAACTCCTAATTCTTGTTAGAACCCACCAACACCACCAATTTCTGTTTTGTCCCCTAATTCCTGTTTTAACCACTAATTTCTATTCTGAACCTCTAATTGACCTCCTAGCTCTTGTTGTGACTCCTAATTCCTGTTCTGACCCCCTAATTTATGCTTTGTTCCCTAATTTCTGTCCTGATTTCTGTTTCAGTAATGATGACTTTGACCAAATCTACATCAAGCCCTACACCAGAATCGGCCCCTATTTAATAGGGATGCTCTATGGTTACCACCTGTACACAGATAAAACAAAGAAGCTATTAAATGGAGTAAGTACAGCATGAATGCCACCTCTTCGCCGTCCTCATCATCATCATTTAATGTCTATAATTTATGTTAGCTTGGGTTAAATGGTTTGACTAAGATTTGATGGGGCCCAAAGCTTGTATCATGCTCTAGAGCAGTAGGGTCTATATGATCCTTTGGGGTCAATATGAGATTTCAAACAAATTTATATGTGTATATATATATATGTATGTGTGTGTGTGTGTGTATATATATATATGTATGTATGTATGTGTGTGTATATATATATGTATGTGTGTGTGTGTGTGTATATATATATATATATAT
>NC_069010.1:4121507-4123117 GCF_001194135.2 Octopus bimaculoides
ATAACTCCTGTGTTTAGCCAACCATGACCCTCACTAAATAACGTTGGTCCTCACTAAGTTCTTCCTTCTTTAATTTCAGTATATTTCGTGTGTACTATGGTCAATGGCTACCATCAGCGCCGTGGCTGTCCTCTATGGTGTCTACAATATCCAGAATGGGGCCGTTGTCTCCCAGGCTGTGTCTGTCTTCTACATCACCGTTCACAGGACCGTGTGGGGGCTCTGTCTTGGTTGGGTCATCTATGCCTGTTATACAGGATATGGAGGTGAGTGTTTATTTTTATGGGGCTTTTCTAAGTCGACCTCGGCGGAATTTGAACTCAGAACATAACAGCAGACGAAATACCGTTAAGCATTTCGCCCAGCGTGTTAACGTTTCTGCCAGCTCGACGCCTTAGAGAAACATATAGAAACATTTCTGATAATGCCAGCACACAAGTTACAGATGCTTACATTTTTTGTGTTTTCCATGAAGTTTTCAAGGGATCAGTTAGTAATAATAATAATCTTTTCTACTATAGGCACAAGTCCTGAAGTTTGGGGGAAGGGGGCAGCTTGCTGCCTTAATAATCATCATCATCATCGTTTAACATCCGCTTTCCATGCTAGCATGGGTTGGATGATTTGACTGAGGACTGGTGAAACCAGATGGCTACACCAGGCTCCAATCTGATCTGGCAGAGTTTCTACAGCTGGATGGCCTTCCTAACGCCAACCACTCAGAGAGTGTAGTGGGTGCTTTTACGTGTCACCCGCACGAAGGCCAGTCAGGCGGTACTGGCAACGGCCACGCTCAAAATGGTATATTCTATGTGCCACCCACACAAGAGCCAGTCCAGCGGCACTGGCAACGATCTCGCTCGAAAATCCTATGAAGGCCAGTCAGGCGGTACATTATGATAATAAAGAAAAAAACTTGCATGATAATCAACATAGCATGTCCCAGTATCAACAGAAACAATGATAAAGAAGAAAAACTGAACAACTATGACGATTTGAAGTGGGAAATAATAAGGTTTTATCTAGGGACAGATGTGCTATAAATGTGCTTATCTGAAAGAAGATGTCTTCTTAGGGGTACTTCACTGGGAGCAGTTGCACTATTGAGGTACCTATCAGAGACAGAGGGCACATGGTCATATAAAAGTGTTTATTTGGGGGCAATTGTCGTATTAGGAATACATATCCAGGATTAGTTGTGTTTTAGGTACATATCTGAGGACAGCTGTGCCAAAGGAGACTTAGTTGGAGTGGACAGAGGTCTTAAACCATTCAAAGTTTCCCTTTGCTTTTCAATCTCTCACTCTCTGTTTCTTTCAGGTTTCGTGAACACCATTCTGTCCTGGAAAGCACTGATCCCTCTCAGCCGACTCACCTACACAGCCTACCTCATCCACCCCATCGTCTTGTTTTTCTATTTTCTCAGCCAGATGTACCCGACGTATGCGACACAAATCAATATTGTAAGTATTACAATGGCAACAACAAGAACACTTTCTCTGTGTGCATATGTGAGTGAGTGTGTGTGACAGAGAGAGAGGGTGAGTGTATGTGTATGAGAGAGAGAGAGAGAGAGAGAGAGAGAGAGAGAGAGAGAGAGAGAGAGAGAG
>NC_069010.1:4123936-4126857 GCF_001194135.2 Octopus bimaculoides
AATCATGATCCATTTGACTTACAATCAAACATGCCACCTTTTTATTTGGACGTACTGTATCTAAACCTATGCATTTTCTAATATAATTAATCATAGCACCTCATTAAAATTAAAAATTTTTGTATAAAAAAAATGAAATCGTTATCAGTCTCTTAATAATTATGATTATCATCGTTGTTCTTTAACCCTGGGTCACTCGTGAGCCAGTAAACCTACAATCAAACATTCCAACAATGACCATTCCATCTATCATGCCGACATATCAGGGGTTAGGATGAAAAGTTCCTGGATTTGGGTAAAAGAAAGCAGAGGAGGATCAGTTAATTTTGATTTTATTCAGCATATTCCCCTTATTGTAAGACTGGATCTCCCCGAGAACTACGTTAAGGGTACACGTGTCTGTGGAGTACTCAGCCACTTGCACTTTAATTTTAAGAGCAGGCTGTTCCATTGATCGGATCAACTGGAACCCTCGACGTCGTGCCAACAAGAAACACATATGCAAACTATAGTATATGGGAGATAACTCATACAATATTAGGAGTGTATGAGTTATCTCCCTTACACAATAATTCTTTTCCAGCCAAATTTCCTGGCTAACCACCTCCTCCATAGTTACCCTTTCACTCCTACCGCTACTCAGACGTAATCTCCCACGTCCAGTGTGTTGTGTGTGCGTAGAAGTTATTAGGCAGAACTTTCTCTCACTCTTTCTTCCTGTTTCTGTTGTGCCTGTAATTCAAAGGGTCAGCCTTGTCACGCTGAATCTCCCCGTGAACTACGTTAAGGGTACCCGTGTCTGTGGAGTACTCAGCCACTTGCATTTTAATTTTACGAGCAGGCTGTTCCGTTGATCGGATCAACTGGAACCCTCGACGTCGTAAGCGACGGAGTGTCAACAACAAACGCAAACTGTAATGTAAGTTATCTCCCTTACACAATTTTTCTTCTTTTTTTTTTTTATCAGAACTTTATATAATCCTGTGGAGGCGCAACGGCCCAGTGGTTAAGGCAGGGGAGTCAAAGTCGTAGGATCGTGGTTTCGATTCCCGGACCTAGCGTTTTGAGTGTTTGAGTGAACACATCTAAAGCTTTGCAAGGCTCCAGCAGGGGATGGTGGCGAACCCTAGTATACTCTTCCCCCACAACTTTCTCTCTGTTTCTGTTGTACCTATATTTCAAAGGGGACAGCCTTGTCACGCTGAATCTCCCCCGACAACTACGTTAAGGGTACACGTGTCTGTGGAGTGCTCAGCCACTTGCACGTTAATTTCACGAGCAGCAGGCTGTTCCGTTGATTGGATCAACTGGAACCCTCGTCGTGGTAACCGATGGAGTGCCAACGACCATATATAATCCTCATCACTACTTAACGTCCGTTTTCCATGCTGGCATGGGTTGGACGGTTTGACAGAAGCTGGCAAGCCGCACGAGGCTCCAGTCTGTTTTTGATTTGGTATCTATAGCTGGATGCCCTTCCTGACAATAACCACTTAACAGTGTATGATGCAACATGCTTTTGCATAACACTGGTACGGGACTGTTGCAAACCAATCCTATTCACCAGGAGATGCAGCCCCAACACTTCTGTGGTGTAGTTTGGGTCTCCATGAGGACAAGGTGCCAGGTATCTTAGTCCTGTCAGTACACGCACATGTGGTTGGGAAGCAAACAACTTACCATGCAGCTCGTGAACCCACATGGCTTAGTGGTTAGGGGTATTCGCCTCACAATCACAAGTTCGATTCCTGACATTGTGTCCTTGAGCAAGACATTACTTCACATTGCTCCTGTCCACTCAACAAGCAAAAAGGAGTCATACTTGTATTTCAAAGGGCTGGCCTCGTCCAATTCTGTCTCATGCTGAATGCCCCCGAGAACTATGTTAAGGATACACGTATGTGTGTGTGTGTGTGTGGAGTGTCCAGCAACTCGGATGTTAATTTCACAAGCAAGCTGTTCTGTTGATCAGATCAGCTGGAAACCTCATCGTATCCAGCGGATAGCCAGTTAATACCACCCGTGCCATGGTTTTGTTGCTGTCCCAGCTTATCATTCTCCTCCTGAAATCTGCTCACTTATCTCAGCAGCATTTTGCTGTTGACACCACCAAAATGAATGAAGTTATCGATAATGGTGCGAAACTGTAATGACTTTCGGTCAACAACCGATTAGGGATGTGCACATCCACACAGTGTGTCTCATATTTTTTTATTGCCCACAAGGGGTTAAACATAAAGGGAACAAACAAGGACAGACAAAGGGATTAAGTCGATTACGTCGACCCACAGTGCATAACTGGAACTTAATTTATCGACCCCGAAAGGATGAAAGGCAAAGTCGACCTCAGCGGAATTTGAACTCAGAACGTAACAGCAGCAGACAAAATACCACTAAGCATTTTGCCCGGTGTGCTGCCAGCTCACCACCTTTCGTCCCACTTTACGTGTTGTAGTGCCATACGACTTTTTATTTGGGGTGGGGGATGTTTGTTCACGAAGTGAGGGTGGCGACAGTTATCTCCTTCATGCAATACATAACGGGTGTGAGAAGCACACTGAATAAACTAGCTGGAGATGTCTTCCTGGGGTTAAATGGCAATATGGTCAGAGGACAGCCACAAAGTGACCATAAGCAATGACAATTATATATATATATACAGTAATCACTCGCCTCATCACAGTTCACCTATCGTGTTCTCAGTACATCACAGATTTTTCTGGCTAATATATGTAAATTTTTATCATGGGTTTCTGTGACCAATTGGTATTTATATCTTTTTAGATTTTAATAATTTCTGTGGTAAAATAATCATTTTCACGCCTAAAAATTAATAGATCAAAATACAGTAATGTGCTGATTAACACTTTAATTAAAATATTTTTTTTAAAAATACGAAGCATATATATACATATATATAT